>NC_134825.1:13580444-13818663 GCF_004210375.1 Tachypleus tridentatus | reverse complement strand
TAAGTTATTTGACTTTTACACTAATATTAAATGTTTTGATAACGTATCCTTATAAAAATATTTAATGTTGTCAGTTCTATCGGGTAACAAGTTCGATATCATTCTGATTATAGTTTCATTAATATTTTGATATTTTAATTTATAATTTATTCAATTGTGCTCGAGACAATCAAATCATTTTTAACACAAAAATACATCTATTGTGGCTTGATTATTATTAAATGATTACTATATTGATTCAGTTAACAACGTGTAATATAATAAGTCTGATCTAAGTTATTTTTTGCATAAGTTTACAAAGACAACTTAACAAACTAACGGAACTAAAATTAACTAGATTTGATTTGTTGGATTGTTTCATAGATATTACAGGAATTATTTCTTGTTTCCACGTGATTGGATGGTAGCCATTTAATATTGATGGATTTAAAATGTTTCTTAAGTGTAATGGAGACAATTCAGAAGTTTTTCAATATACTGTTTTGTAATAGAAAACAAAAGCTCATAATTTCATTCAAAAGACAAATCTCGGTGATGAGGGTAAAGTATTGAAGAGAAGTTATATCAGCTGATCAGTCAATAATTGGTCAGATATTGAGATAACAGTCTCTATTAAAAAAAAGAAGACAATTTACAAAAATGGTCATCTTTTCAATTATCCGATTACAGTATCTGGTTTAGTCAGAAAAGTTTTTAAAAGAACCATTTGGCTTATTGCAAGTTATATCAGTAATAATAACTGTAGTAGATGTTGTCCTTGTGTCAATACTTTCTTTAGAATTCCAACAAACTAAAGAGTTAAACAACATAACTTTATTGAATCATATTTACAGAATTTCGATGGCTCTCGCATCAACAATGTTCGGCACATAATTTGTAGTCGCTGGTTAAAAGAATGCTTTTTGGCTGTGATAATACAACAGTGGGGCCTGGCATGGCCTAGCGCCTTAAGGCGTGCGCTTCGTAATCTGAGAATCGCGGGTTCGCGCCCAAGTCGCGCCAAACATGCTCGCCCTCCCAGCCGTGGGGGCGTTATAATGTGACGGTCAATCCCACTATTCGTTGGTAAAAGAGTAGCCCAAGAGTTGGCGGTGGGTGGTGATGACTACTGCCTTCCCTCTAGTCTTACACTGTTAAATTAGGGACGGCTAGCACAGATAGCCCTCGAGTTGCTTTGTGCGAAATTCCAAAACAAACAAACAAAGAAAATACAACAGTGGATGAGTTTGTATTAATGTTAGTTGAATTATTTTAGTCTCAGAGGCATCCAATAATACCAAGTGGAGAACCATCTTTGTTAATTGTCTTATGTTCTTTGATCGAGATACTTGTACTAGCTTTTTGTTATAAAATACTACAAACGGACAGCCTCTCACATTACCTTTATTTTCTACTGGTATTTGTTGGCTTTTTGTTCAAATAAATCCCAGATATTTCGAGCTTCTCAGTTGTAACAATTGTTATATTTTGTATTATACTAACCAGTTCAAGCAGATACTTTATGTCATTGACCCTTAAAAATTCTGAGGTCCGACATGGCCAAGTGGTTGAACACTCGACTTGTAATTCGAAAATGATTGGTTCCATAGCTTGTCACACCAAACATGCTCGCCCTTTCAGTCGTGGAGGCGTTGTAATGAGACGGTCACCCTTACAATTAGTTGGTAAAAGAGTAGCGCAAGAGTTGCTTGAGGATGGTGATGACTAGCTACCTTTCCTCTAGTCTTACACTGCTAATTTAGGGACGGCTGGCGCAGATGAAACTATGTGTTTTCTTGTTGCAAAGCCACACTGAGCTATTTGCTGAGCCCACCGAGTGAAATCGTACCTTTGATTGTTGCGTTGTAAATCCGTTGAAGTATCACTGTACTAC
This sequence comes from Tachypleus tridentatus, assembly GCF_004210375.1. Taxonomy (NCBI): domain Eukaryota; kingdom Metazoa; phylum Arthropoda; class Merostomata; order Xiphosura; family Limulidae; genus Tachypleus; species Tachypleus tridentatus. The sequence continues at coordinate 13,816,790 of NC_134825.1, read as the reverse complement.
CGGAGTACCTATGTGTGCAAACTCATAACCTAATAAAATAATGAATAACCTGTTTATCACGCACGTCTCTACGACAAAGAACAAATTTAAACCAAAACAAAGATTTCTTGAAGAGTATAGTTTAGATATTCGATATGTATTTCATAGCAATATATCAGGAAACTCAGAATTGAAGAGTTGTTTGTTTTGAATTTCGTACAAAAGGTACACGCTAGCTATCGAGGATAGCCGTCCCGAAATTAGCAGTGAGAGCGTAGAAAGAAGACAGCTAGTCATCACCGTTTACCACCACTTCTTGGGTTACTCTTCAACAAACAAATAGTGGGATTGACTGTTACGTATAACATCCCATCGGCTGAAAGGACGAGCAAGTTTGGTGGGACGAGGATTCTAATCCGCCACACTTAGATTAGGAGTCGAGTACCATTCCCACAAGCCATACTAGGCCCAAAACGGAAGGAGACATTTTACATGCATACTGGCCGCTGAGCCACAAGTAATATAAAAAACATAAATTGTTTTCAATTTGTTTCAAAAAATACCTTGGGAAAAAACAGAGATTGAGACTTCAATCGTGAGTAACATGAATAAGAAACTCTGAAATAAAAACTTCCTGCAAAACAATTCAACAGATTAAGGTTATTTTTCTAGATTGCTACATGGCCACTGTTACAGCAGTTTGAAAAAAGAAGTATTTTATTCTTCACACAACGATACAAGATATATAATTACGGTGTTAAATTACATATGGGAATTAGTTGAAAGTAGGGTATTGAAGTAAGACGTGAATGTATTAATAATCACATTTAAGGTCCAGTGATGAGAATTTTTCTTCCAACGGGATATTTTTTTCCACATTTATATGATTCTCTTATGAATTGAGCAATAGCAGGTGATGACAAATAAGTATAAAAGCTTAGGATATCTAACTGTCTTCTCATTCTACATCTTTCTTTCACTAACGTTACAGTGTTCTTTAAGTGGAAATCTGTATGGTAAGTCTGTTTGTCACTCTCTTTGGCTGTTACAATAGTTTCTTAACCGTGTTATTTTACAACATTATAAATATTTAGAATTTATTTGAAATCAGAGTCTTCTTTGGTGACATATCTACTGATATTCTATATTCTCCTTTTAGCAAACTCAACGCTTAATATTTTGGTAGAATTACAAGTTACAGCTTAAATAACAATAATATAACTCACCTTTAGGTTATAGACTTTTCAACTCTACAGAACATGCTTTCGTTTGTTTGCAGATGACAATGACTATGAGTTTATCATTTCTATCCGCTGTATTAGTAACATTGCTTCTAGCTACCTCATGTTCTTCTCAGTTAAGTGAAAAACGTGGTTTCACTGACCGAGGATGTATGGGAACTTACGACAGTACCAAGCTTGCTCGGTTGAATCGAATTTGTGAAGAATGTTATAATGTTTACCAGGTTCCTCTCATTCACAAATCCTGCAGGTGATTATTAAGAACTGGTTGTTATTGAATATTATTAAGTTGACAGAGTCTCAAAAAGTCTAATGGATACAGTCCTCGACTTTCACTCTGCGGGTTATGATTTCAAATTGCCCTTACGAAACATGCTCTTCCTATTTGGTTTTCCACTGGGCTAACCAACGAGATATAAAATATCTACCCTTACAAAAGTATTGGCCAACCCCAAATTAGTTAGAACTAATTGATATAAATTGGTTGAAAATGGATAAAATCCATGTATGTTTGTGCCACCTGTAACGATAAAATAATGTGATTATTGATCAATACTCACTATTAAACAATATATTTATCTGGTGTTCTTATTCTTATAATATTATATTGGAACATATAACAAAAATATATGAACAGATATCATTAAAGTAAGTAAAGACAGTTTTATTGAGATTATGTTAGGCTGCACAAACCTCTACACCCCCGATTTCAAATAGAACCACAACCTTAACTCCATTTGAAAAGGGAGGTTAAGTTATGTTACTGTAAATCTATTTTTAACATTTTACCATTTTCCTTTTCCACTGTTTTCTTAAGCGATATATTTCTCTTATTTATTTAATGTTTCTGTACTTGTTTACTAAAAGATTAAAACAAAATAAAGAAAATGCTTCAAAAAATAATTATACTAAAGGAGATATGTTAGTTAAATACCATCAACTATAATAAATAATTGTTGTTATTTATTTACGTTCTACAGAAGAGAAAAGAATAGGATAGAAATGTTAAATATATCATTTTTTTTTCAGATCGAACTGCTTCAAGAACGACATGTTCACCGATTGTGTCAAGGTTCTACTTCTCGAGTCTGACGAACAACAAATAAATAGCATGGTGGGAGAATTATTTGGGAAAAGGAAGTAAAATCTAATTTTGAAATGGAATTATAACTTGATCCAATTATCTGTTGAATTCACGAAATAAAGGAAATATATTTAAAGATATATTTCTAAAGATTATTGACTACGTTTTATATAACAAAATTATATCAATTTGTGTCAATGTTGTAAGATTACAACATATGTTGCGACGCAAAAGTATAAAAAAATTCTAGTTTTTCTAATATAATGTATTGAAATATATTAACAAATTCCAGAACAAAGAAACTCAAATAAAAAAAATCAATTTTATATTATCATCAAGAAGTGATAAAAAGTAAATTCAAATTTATGTCACAGATATTTTAGAAAATTTAAGAAATCTATTCAGAAGTACCATGTATATATTTGTTACAGGACACAATACTGGAGCATGTCATCCCTAATAGAAAAGGCACTACATCAAATAACAATGTATCAAAATAAATCTTTAACTTCAACGCCAATAATTATGAACTTATCCTTTCATATTCGTTTCAACACACGTTGTCGCCATATTTTCTGGCCAGTTATTTACAGCTACATACCTATAGACCACTTGAGTCATTCAGATAAACAGAGAGAACCTGTATTAAACATTTAAAGATATTTTCTGAAGATTTGTGTAAAATCAAATTCGTTTTTCATATTACCAACAAATTAAAACTCTAACAACTAGATTTTAGAAATATATTTAGTTTGAAGTATAATGCAGTCATGAAAGGATGATTATATCCTTCATATATTTGAAAATGATTATCGCTACATCAAACAGAGGATTACAAAATACATATAGAAAGAGTCAGAAGTAGTATTTCATAACCTGTAAAGCCACAATCTGGAAAAATTGACACGTTCAGAGGAAAGAAAACGAAAAACTAAAAACTTAAATATACTCAGATGATACTCTGTAGCTAAAATAAAATGAACTGTGGTTTAAAAAAACAATATATAACAATCTAGGTTTATGAGAAACAGAAAAACAGTTTCAACTATGGTTGACAGAAGCAAAAATATATTATACTGTAGTTTAACATAAAAGAATATGTTATACAGTGATTTATAGAGAAAAGTTATGTTAGGTATATGATACACATAAAACTAATTTCTAACTTTTTCGGTTTTAAAGAAACAATATTTTACGTATCAAATTACGGGTTAATAATTCTTTAAGTTGTGACCAATCTTTTAAATAATCCAACTACAGTGCTGTTAACAGTTGTCACGTATTAAAATTTATTCCGACAAGCCTCCAGTTTATAATCTTAAGAAGTACAATGTCAAGTATCCAAAAACGCAGTTAAATGATAATTTAAAGTTAAAAGTTAAATAAATGGCGATATGCATACATATTATGATGTTTGCTAACATGATTGATAAACACAGTTCTCTTTTCTGTAACAAGTATACTTTAATTTACAAACCATAAAACAATTTACAAGAACTGTTATAACAAACAACCTCCTATGCAGGAAAGACCGACAAACTATCAAACAATATCAGTCGCTTTCCTGGTCTGGAATTTCCTTGAAGTCTTAAGGAGGGTTCACGATGAGCGAATTAATTTCATGTCGATAGAGCTACAATTCACTTAAAGGGTATCTAACAGTCTTTGTCGAGTTTGTCACAGAAGGAATTTTTATGCTTTTACAAAAAAATTCATGTTCAATGTGAATATGTCAAAGTTAAATGGCCTGTAATGTTCGAAATTTACACACATGGGTGGTCAAATATCTTACGTTCCCGACTGGAAAGCATTAATCAGAGTTGCAGTTTTTCAGGTTTATTCAATACCAATTGCAGCAAACCGATAATATATATTGTCACTTGTCGCGTTACGTAGTTTTTATTTACATGATTGACGGTAGTCAAGAAATAGATTGGAATAGCGAGATTACGTTGAGCTCACTTTGCACCTTCGTACGAGGAAGAGTTATTTGTGTAACCATTAATCATATTATTGGGTTACGACTGGCTGCTCTCAGTTCAAGGGCTGATATTTAGTTGTCCTTTTCTTCTTCTTTGCAGTTGTAACTTTAGGACAGATATGGTTTAATATTAACTATTCAGGTGCTAAGTAACAAATGCTCTTCAGACTACTTCTTTACTTGATAGTTCATTTCAAAATGGGCAATTTTAGAAGTATATTTTAAATGTATATGATAATCACTATATATGTGTGTGTATGTGTTTCTACTGACTTTTTGTATTGGGTCTTACTCAGAAAGCACGATTCAATTACGAGCAAATGACTAAAGGTGTTTCTATAATTTGTACTATTCTTTTATATATATCTGCTTAAATGACCACAATAAACTAAAATAAAATTTAATGAGGATACGGAACCCTCAGATACGATTTACACACACTTGTGGTGACCATAGTTTTCATAAAATGTTATTTAACAAAAGAACATACTTGTTTGTATCAAATCATCTACATTCACTCTGACATGTACCATCGCCTATATTTCTATTAACGAAGTAATCCCAACAAAATGTACGTCTTATGATTTTAGTCGGTTAAATATTTCATTGTCTTTGGCATTAAGCTTCTAAAAATATTAAAGAGTAAATCTCATGTGTTTACTTTGTGTTGTGATGCATGTCTTCTGATTCAGTTATTTAAAGCATATGATGAACTTTTATACAATCATGTCGCTATTTAATTTAATCTTGTCATAATAAGTTAACTAAACTAATCTTTTTATTTGAATATAAATAAAAAAATATAGGAACAGGATTTTAAACACCTTATTCTAAATATATATTTTAAAAAATTAAAATAAATAAATTTGTCTACAAAACACTGCTCGCTAAAGTAAACGTTGGATAGAAACATACCACAACTCATACATAATGCTTATAATTGATTCTGTGGAAAAGGAAGACGTTTTTTCATCATCCAGTTCAGTCCATAGCCTTCACATATTAAAACTTTACCAGTTTGTTGTTGTAACGGAATAGTGGGAATACCATTTAATCCTAAAGCTGTTGTGGGTCTGTTAATGTTGAACAAGAATCACGTCTGGAAATATTATTTTAGTGAATTAAGATAAATAACCGTTTTTAAGCTATTTTTTCAAACGTCTTTTAGATGTGCAAAACACATAGTTTCTTCATTTTTTCTCAAATAGAACAAAGTCCAGCCTTACTGAAGCAGTCATCGCCAAAGGCAGCTCTTAACATTTCGAGAAAATCTGTTCTTCCTTTACCATTTTCTCACAAAAAACGTGGTTCACACTGAACTCCAAAATATGAAAGGTAGATTATTTTAGCCTCTTTTAAAGGTATTCAAAGGTGTAATAAAACTGTCTCTTAACCAACCCATCGATAATTATGTGATTATGAGTATCTTGCTTTTGTTGGTTCCGTGTGATAGGAATGTTCAGGTGTTTCGTGTTTTTTCGCTTTGTAAATTTGCAAATAGAGATGGAATTGCGTTTCTCTGACCAGCATCGAACTTGGAGCTACCTCTCTGTCAAAGAGTTGTCGCTTATTCTTTATTATTAAACTTTATTATTTAACTTTATTATTAAAGTTAAAAGTTAAATAAATGACGACATGTATACATTTTATGATGTTTGCCAACATGATTGATAAACACAGATTTCTTCTCTGACACAAATATTACTTTAATATATAAATCATAACACAATTTACAAGAACGGTAATAACAAACAATGATTTATGTACAAAAGTTTGACAGTCTTGTAAACAATATCAGTCGTTTTTGTGGTCTGGAATTTCCTTGATGTCTTAAGGAGGGATCTCGATGAGCGAATTAATTTCACATGGATACAAGTACAATTCATTTGTATGTTATCTAACTTGCTCTGCGTTCTTTGTCGAGTTTGTCACCATTCAAATTATATAATGTTTCTGCGAAAATGTTCATGTACGATGGGAATGTGCCAAAGTTAAATGGTCTGTAATGTTCGAACTTTATTCACATTCGTGGTCAAATAGCTTACGTTCTCGACAAGTAAATGTTAATCAGAGTAATAGTTTCTATGGTTTATTGTACACAACTTGCAGCAAACCAATAATATATAATGTTTCTTGGCGCGTTGCGTTAGTCACACTTCTCTGAGTGACGATAGTTTTTGGAAACTTCATCCTACACAACAATACCGTCAATACAATAGTGTTTACGTACATATATATATTGTTGACTTTACACTCGAGAATCTTTTATAGCTTTAACGGATAGGCAGGAACTTCACTATACAAATATAATAGCATAAGTTATATACATTTCTGAATAAAACATAAATGAAACAAATATTAAACACTAAATCCATCAAAAACATTCTCTTCCTGAACTCTGACTACTCTTGTTTTATTGCATAGCGAAAAATGTCTATTGTATTAAGTAATAGGTGACTGAGATAAATATTAAGAATGGTTTATGAAATGAAATACTTATAATTAAATCAAACTTTTTCTCTCTTTATCATTTTCGATTGTGATGATAGGAGCATTGCGATAGCATATTGAGATGCAGTAAATAACTAATAGATTCGAATTGCAAGATTACTTGAGCTCACTTTGCACCTTCATACAAGGAAGACTTATATGTGTACACATAAATCATATCATTGGGTTAAAGGGCTGATATTTAAAGGACATGTACGGATTGATATTAACTATCTAGGTGCAAAGTAACAAATACTCGCCTGTTTACTTCTTAACTTCACATTGCATTTTGAAGTGTACAGTTTTAGCAGAATATATTAAAAGTATATGATAATCACTATATATGTAAGTGAGTGTATTTTTCTGTTTTGTTATTTCCTATGAAACTGAGAAGTAGCTTGTAATAAATTAGAATGTTTAGTGGAAATATGATAATCATTGATTCAATCAGAAAAAGAAATCTATCTCTAAATTTCAGATAATATCTAAACAAATTGGAAACCAATTTTATACGTAAAATGGTTTCAAACGTAAACGGAGAATGGTTTCAACAATTGCTTTTTACACTTAGAAATATCAGTGATGACGAGAAACCCACTTGTTGAGAAATTTATATGCAAAAACGGCTCGTTTGGGCTGAGAAAACACTTTACATAGAAGAGCGAACAACGTTTCGACCTTCTTCGGTCATCGTCAGGTTCACAAAGAAAGAGGTAACTGACCGGAAGCTGACCACATGTTTGAAAGGGGTTGTGTAACATGTGTGTCGAAATGTAGAGGGCGGTATTAGATGTTTGAATATATAATTTTATTTATTATATTAATATAGGTATAAAGGCGTTCCTTTATATTGGTTTATTTTGGGTTTAAGTTGTTGTATAAGTAAGGCTTCTTTAATTTTACGTTTGTTTATGTTTGTTTCTTTTTTTAGTATTTGAGTGTTTTCTATGGTTATGTTGTGTTTATTTGACTTGCAGTGTTCGAAAACGTGTGAAGGTGACTTTTATGTTCTTTGAATCTGGTTTCCATTTTCTACTTGTTTCTCCAATATAGAAGTCGTGGCAGTTATCACATTGTATTTTATAAATAATGTTGGTGTGGTGTTTGTCAGTGTAGTTTTTACATAGTATAGACCCCAGTTTTGTGCCGGGTTTTGAATAAATTTGGTATTAATTGAATGTCATATTTTGTTACTAATTTTGCCAAATGTTGGTTATTTGTTTGCTGATGTCGGGAATATATGGTATACAGCAGTATATGGTTTCGTGGTTTTTGATTCGTGAGCTGTATTTACTTTAGTTGGTTGATTTTGCTTTCTGTCTAGGTGTGTGCGTATAATGTTTTCTACGGTTTGTGGAGGAAACTTATTGATGTTGGTGAAGTATTGTTTTATTTTGTCTAATTCATCGTTAATTTTATCTGGTGAGCATAGTTTTATGGCTGTGTTTATTTGGTTTCTTAGTATGTTGAGTTTTTGTTTGTTTCATGTGCTGAGTCCCAAGGAATGTATAGTCCAGTATGGGTGATTTTTCGGTGGATTTCTGTTTGAAATTGTGTATCAGTTCTTGTAATTTTGAGGTTAAGAAATGATATTTGATTGTTTTCTTCCTGTTTTTTTTTTTTTAAATTTTAATACATACACAAACATTATTCAAAATTTACAGAAAAAACTACTGAAAGCCATGTTGAACACAAAATATAAAGAACTACATGACTTACAAAAAAAAAAAAATGAATCTAGACCATCAACTGGCATGCTGCATTAAACCAGAGATTTACGGACTTATACAACGAAACATAAACCAAATCAATACTAAAACGACAGAGACAAAAAAGATCTGCCACAACAAAAAAACTAGAAAACTAAGATGCAAACAACAGAAAAGACACCAAAACGAGAAACCGTTGACTAACCTCATAATTAACAGATCCGACCGTCAATTAAACACAGACGAGATACATCTACTTAACAAAGGACTCAACTTCGCTATAGCACCTAGGCACATTCCAACCATAGAAATCAAAACATGTTTAGAAGACCTAGCCAGGAGACTTGTGATACTTTCTACAGAGAACAAAAACAAGGAAACAACCAAAAAACAACCAACAGAAAGAAGACAACTTAGATAATTTTATTGACATCCAACAGCCAACCTTCCCAGGTAAAATTACAAATTTATATTTTCCAGAAACACCTAAAAACAACATCTTAAACGATTTTTTCAAAGAATTTTCTCACAAAACCATCAACATAATTTCACAAAACAGAAAACTGAAAAACAACCTTACAAAAATAGACATTAATTGCATAAAAACCTAAAACAAGACAAAACATAAAAATTCTAAAAGCAGATAAAGGTAACGCTATAGTCATAATGAACACGAATGAATACATCCAAAAAATGAATAACATCCTATCAGACACGAACAAATTTAAACCTATACACACAAATCCAACAAAGACACACGAGACGCAACTGAACAAATTACTACTACAAATGAAAAAAGCCAACACAATTTCACAAACACTTTATTCCTACCTACGTAAAACCGACTCACGCACACCACAAATATACGGGATCCCCAAACCTCATAAACCAGATTGTCCATTACGACCAATAATGTCCACATATGAATCGTTTAATTACAACCTTGGTAAATACATAGCATGGGCATTCTCCAAATATGTAACATCAGCCAGCTCATTTATCAAAGACTCTTTTAATTTCAAGTCTAATCTAAATCAACTTAATCATAAAGCCTTAATGGCCAGTTTCGATGTTATATCCCTCTTTACAGAAGTTCCAACCACTGAAGCCTGCAAGATAGCCTTAGAACTCTATATCCGAGACCCTAACCCAACTATAGAAATTCCCAGTAACCAGTTAGCAACCCTCATAGAATTCACCACGATAAAGACAAACTTCATGTTCAACAACCAAAACTATATACAAACAAACGGCCTAAGCATGGGCAACCCAGTATCACCAGTTCCAGCCAATATTTTTATGACACAAGTTGAAACACAAGCAATTAACACAGCATTACATCCACCACTATACTGGTATAGATATGTAGATGACACGGTTGCGGGATTCAAATCTACAGAACACATACTTAATTTTTTCAATCACATTAACTCTATACATCCCAACATCAACTTCACATGTGAACAGGAAGAAAACAATCAAATATCATTTCTTAACCTCAAAATTACAAGAACTGATACACAATTTCAAACAGAAATCCACCGAAAATCACCCATACTGGACTATACATTCCTTGGGACTCAGCACATGAAACAAAACAAAAACTCAACATACTAAGAAACCAAATAAACACAGCCATAAAACTATGCTCACCAGATAAAATTAACGATGAATTAGACAATATAAAACAATACTTCACCAACATCAATAAGTTTCCTCCACAAACCGTAGAAAACATTATACGCACACACCTAGACAGAAAGCAAAATCAACCAACTAAAGTAAATACAGCTCACGAATCAAAAAAACCACGAAACCATATACTGCTGTATACCATATATTCCCGACATCAGCAAACAAATAACCAACATTTGGCAAAATTAGTAACAAAATATGACATTCCAATTAATACCAAATTTATTCAAAACCCGGCACAAAACTGAGGTCTATACTATGTAAAACTACACTGACAAACACCACACCAACATTATTTATAAAATACAATGTGATAACTGCCACGATTTCTATATTGAGAAACAAGTAGAAAATGGAAACCAGATTCAAAGAACATAAAAAGTCACCTTCACACGTTTTCGAACACTGCAAGTCAAATAAGCACAACATAACCATAGAAAACACTCAAATACTAAAAAAGAAAAACAAACATAAACAAACGTAAAATTAAAGAAGCCTTACTTATACAACAACTTAAACCCAAAATAAACCAATATAAAGGAACGCCTTTATACCTATATTAATATAATAAATAAAATTATATATTCAAACATCTAATACCGCCCTCTACATTTCGACACACAGTTACACAACCCCTTTCAAACATGTGGTCAGCTTCCGGTCAGTTACCTCTTTCTTTGTGAACCTGACGATGACCGAAGAAGGTCGAAACGTTGTTCGCTCTTCTATGTAAAGTGTTTTCTCAGCCCAAACGAGCCGTTTTTGCATATAAACTTAGAAATATCGTATAGAATCTTACCAGGTTCATGTTATGTGATGGTGTAATTATTCATACGAACATAAAAGATGGAGTAAGATGCAATATGTGTTACTGAAGAAATTATACTTACTCAACGTACGACCTATTTAATTTTTATGATAATTCTCTACGTCATTCATACTTTAACTTCAGTAGTAATTAATTTTGCCACAACAAGATATAATATACGAACGATTAAATTTTTTATATTTTAATTTTCAATGAAACATTATTTGATATTAAAATTTCTTTTTCAAAAGATCTTGAGACTGTTTCTTATCAAGATTTCTGGTAACTAGGAAATATTTCACGGAAACAAACAGTGAAAGTAGTAATATCATGCTCGATAAACTTTGAATGCTAGAAAATAAAAATGTCATCACGTAGTTTCACACATATAGACAGTGTAGTGAGTGTTGGATAAGTTTTCATGCAAATTATCTCGTTCCAAGGCACTCTAAAAATTTAAAATGGTGAACAATCAGTCAAAAGTTCAATTTAGTTACACCACGTGTTATTTTCTTAGACACAAGTTATCTAATTAGTGAATAAAAAACAATGTTACTATTTATCAGATAATTTGTGCCAAAAAGGACATTTATTTCCACATTTAACTTTGTAAATAAGCTGAGTTTAAAGGATGTCTAGTGATTATTCTTGTTACTTTTGTGTCCAGAGGGGAGTTTTTCTAACTAATTGTATATAGTTCATACATTTACTTGGCCTCTTTCAGCTTATTCTTGACTTCAGTCACATGTTTTGATATTAAATACAACTAATAAGTTCGAAATACTTTAGTTTTAGAAAACATAAAAAGCATGACCGCAAGTTTAGTAAAGCTTTGACTGTTTATATTCACTAAAACAGATAATGTTTTTAATTGACTGTGAGATACTCAATCTCACTGAGTATTTTACTGAAATATGATGGTAGTTGATATGTGGGAGAAAACATTTTGAAACAGAAGTTTAATAAGTAAATTATAATACATTTTTACTACATACATGTATTTACTGTTACTATATCTATTCAGCAGTAATAGTTAAAACTCCAAATAATCATATGTTTTATAAAAAATTTAAAATTTACTGTAGCTTAACTGTAGTTGTAGTGTGCCAATGGATTTAAGAAATAAACATTGTATGAAATGTAAGAGATTTACCGTTTTATTCAAAAATACAATGAATTATACGTTTGTACGTACTCAAATAGCGACAGAATTAGCTGTTTCTGATTCGTGTTGATAAAATCGGTTAAATTTCAGACATATCCCAAGTTTTAACACCATCATGTTCAAATAACAAAGTGTGTAAACTTTTATAACAGAAAAAATGATATTTTTATTTCTATTTTAAGAATTTCTAGGTGTTTTCGAAACTAATTTGAGAAAGTAAGTCAAAATAATACCGAGAAACGCAAAATCAATTTTAAAACGTTAGATTTTCTATATGTACATCTTATTTTAATGTTAAAACTAATTAAAATATTTCTTATTGGTTCATTGAAATTCAGTTCCTAAATAATATTTACTTAGTTTGAAGGATTTCATTGATAAGAAAGTTTTCATTTTGCGAAAACATTGTTTCATCCTATGTATAAAATCTTTCGAATCTTTGATCTGTGTTTCGTGCAACGCTATACTGGAGTTATTTGCGCTAGTTTCCTAATTTAATAGTAAAAGAATCGGCAGAAAGCAGCTGGATGATCACCAACATTTTGGGGGAACTTTTTTCTCACAAATCATGAGAGTGACCACCTTGACGGCTGAAAACGTGAAGAAATTTGACGTGAGTCGAGCGCCTTAACTACCTGTTCATTTTAGTCTATCTCTGAGGAAACTAAGTGTATAATTAAGTTCAGCGACTGAAACAGAAGCCATAATCAAAGATGATAAAAATTATCCATCAAATACGAACATATAAAGTGATCAGACACAGGAAATATAAAAGACTGGAAGTACCACAGTAACCATCCACTGTCACTTGATACAATGTAAGTGAAATGCATAGCTTCAAAATTTGTATTAAAATATTGACTTATTTTCTAAATATTTTTATTCAAATGTATACAGTGTGGGTCATAATTTAAGTATTTATGTTTAGAGAAAGTTTAATGAAATAACTAAATATGTAGCCTCGTATGATAGCATAAAGAAACCATTTGTTTTGTTTTTCCTACGTATTACCTACAACTCATGCTCACATAAAGTGGATTACACACTGGTATGAGATCTATACATTTATTGGTATTAAGAAACATACAAACAATGCACAGTTAATAGTCTCATAGACGATTATGAGTAGACTGTGAATACATCATTTTATATTTTGAATAATAGTAGGTTCTGGTTTTCTTTTTATTAAAATTTCATGATAATTAAGCTTACAAAAACATGAGAAAAGTTGACTTTAGCGCCTTAGCATCGTAGTACACTTTAGATTAAACAATATGACAGTTGGGACAAATGTTTTCGACATTAGAAGCTTTTATTAATCCTACTATTAATATTTATTGTTAGTTGACAACACCATCAATCTAAAAGTACACAGATCCCAGATATACCATTAAATGTTTGGTAATGAACACATTAAACATAGGTCTCATCATACAAGAATAATAATTAATTAACATATTTTTATGAACTTCAGATTTCTGATATTATAATCTTGAAGAAGTGATCTAAAGTTTACTATATTTAGGCAAAGCATTCCTATTTTACAACTGTGGACAAACAACAAGAAATACCCACCACTTATCTACATGCTCTTAAATGAATAGAAAAATCGACTGTAACAATTAAGGACCACAGAAATGATAAAGAGAAATGCATTCAGTAATATACTATGGCTCAAATATAGAGTAATGTGATCAGTACCTCCAATATTAACCCAAAAGACACTCAGAATAACCAACATGACTTAAAAAGAAATTAATAATTCTTACACTACCAGCTAGGTGATATAAGGTACATTTAAATACTAGAAACAAAAAAAAAACCGTTCCATGATATAATAACAATAACAACTTAAAAATACGATATTTTTTACAACATATTCATATAGTTTGTTATGCAAAAAAAAAAGAAATTTCCCATCTTAACTAAGTACTTATCAGACAAATTATCAAATACACTTCAAATTATCTACATGAGTTTATAAAGAAACAACAACAACTCTAATGTAGAGCACATTTACACTTTGATTTACTTTTACAGTTGTGCTTTCTAATTACTGAAAACAAAGAAATCAGAACTACCAGAATAAAAATTCTGTCATAACAATTTTTCTATAGTATTATTAATGAAATATTTTAGTTGTTTAAAAGGTAAATAGTAGAATATTTTTTTCGTATTGATACTAAAGATGCATTTTATCAGAAACCCTCTTTCAGCGATTTTAACATTCACTGAAGGACAGAAATTTGTATCAGAATATCACACAATTTAATCAAATTTCCTAAGCATAATTCGAATCGGAAAATCGATACTATGTGTTACTTTAATATTTAGTAGTATATCGTAAGATGTAATGAAAATATTAGTTAACACTGTTTCTTCAAAACAAATGATTTACATATTTCATATTTATTTATAATAAAATTATGTTTCACACCCACTTTTAGGTTGTACTTGTGAAGTTGACAGACAGATGACACTGGTGATGTTTATCAGTTGTATAATTCTGTCATTTGTTTTGAATTTTGATATAGGCATGACAGTGAAAAGACATTTTCATAAAAAAATGGACTGCTCATTATGCCGCTATGAACCCAGTTGAGATTACTTTTGAAAAGCTGTCCTCAACTGTTTAAGTATTGCACGATTCCAAAGTAAATGTGAACACAAGAGGATTAACTCATGTTTTGCTGTCTCCTGCTTGTAATTTCTCATTTTTCAGTTAGCTTTCTTTATCGTGAGGAACTCTGAAAGAAATTAATTTCCACTGACATATTAAACATATAAATTAGCATCATTTCTTTATTATTATTTTAATAATTTCACCTGCACATTTGCCATTTTGTAGAGTCTATTCGTCTTTTTTAAATTTCACATTTATTGGTTACTATTACAAGCAGGTTCATGTGTTTCTACTTACTTAATAAAAGTTAATAACGTTTGGTTTGGGTTAAAAACCTTTACCTTTTTGTCATGGCAAGTTATCGTAATGATATTTCCAGATTTACCCATGTAATTTAGAAATTATTTTTTGGATGATCAATTCTAATATATCGTAAGAAAGAGATTATTTTTTAATTTCCCGTGGAGCCAATGCATTAGATCCGCATGAGACTTATTGATGACGCCATATCTGGGTGCCAAGAATACGAAAAATAAAGTTCTCCGTGATGGAGAAAAAGGTGAAACGGAAACATTGTGACTCCTATTGCAAATATATAGTCACGCAGGTTAACAATTTCGCGAAATTGTGGTTGCATATCGCGTATTAAAAATGTTTTTTTAGTATCATATAAGGAAGAGTTCCATTATTGTAGGATATTCAGTTTTACTGACAGTTCTGCCGATAGAAACAGAGCATGTAGTAATATTAACAAACCTGTAAGCTAGTACTTAGTAGAACATGAATAGAGACATGGTTTTAATCATCGAATAACGATTATTTTGATAATTGCACATTGATATTAGCTTGAATTTGTTGTTGTGTTTCTTTTAATTACATGACAGTGTTAAACATTGTTGGAAAGTAGGATTATTGATTGGTATATACTATTTATTTAATGTTGGATGTGCAACCTCTTCTCTTGAATACATGAGAATCTATACAGTAAATGCATCGGATAGATGTCAAATAATGTCCTAAAATGTTTAAAACAAAGATCTGGTACCTACTTGTGATTGATATTCAAAACCATCAGGAAATCGTCAGATTGACAGCATAAAAGTCGAGGAATTGTTTACACTTCACATCAGGTTCATATGCCTGAAATGAATTTGTTGTTTATAAATGTATCTGGTAAAGGAAACATGTGTGGAGAGGTCTAATGTATAAAGTGTTAAATAATATTGTTAATATTTTTATTGAAGATTTTTGGATATATAAAACTGTTTAGTGTTGAGGTTACAACTTGGATTATTTTGTGACTTAATGTTTTGTGATTGTTTAAATCTTCTTTAAGCATTGGTAAAGTAAAAAGACAGTGTTTGTTTACGACACATACTTTATGTGAATTTGGTTCGTTTTCAATTCTTTTATGAATTTATTATATAACATTTTAATGAAGTCATTCAAGATTTGAATTTATCGACAAGAAACTTTTTATTCTTTGAACTTAAACATTTACTGTTCTTTTTGGGTGCTTTTGTAGCAGTAGTTATAACTTGGGTTTTAATTGGCATTGAATGGCTTTACTGTCTCTGTACATGTGTGTTTATTTTTTATTTTACAAGTTTTAAAAGATTATTTATCTTCTGAGAACACAACATCAATCATGCCTGCTGTTCAAAGTATTAATACTTGAATGTTATCAAAATTATAACGTATTGTTACTTTCTAAATCATTAAATAAAATGACCCCTTCCTTGACACAGCAGTATGTCTGCGGACTCACAACGCTAGAAACTTAATTTCTTTACCCATGGTGGGAAGAGCAAAGACAAGTCATTGTTTATGATTCAAGTAAAAAGTTTGTATATACAGTTATCCTAACGATACATTTATAAACCAGCAGAGAACTCACGGATTTGGAAGTGATTACAATTTATTATATCTATAAAATTATCATAAAAATCAATTAGTAATTACACTAAAAACAAAATGAGTACTAAGACAGCTAGAAGTACATATAAAATGTATTTTTAACAACAGTTTCTTTATAAATATATATATAAACATTACAATGTTTATAACCTAAATCGTTTTTTGGTAAACTACTAGACCAATGGTCATCATATTTCGCATGTACCTTTCTGACCCTGAGAGGAGGGACTCAAATGAATAGAGTACTGATGAGAGCTCTACCTGAGAAGCCCTAATGTCTTACAGGTGAACAAGTGAATTGTTTGATCGATTCTTCCCAAACGCATGATGTACTCTTAAGACCCCTGACTATTAAATAGGGGTACAGTGTTAACTATGTACATAATATGTAACTAAAGGATGTTCTTATTAGGTTTTTACATTAACTGAATGTGAAGTTCAGTGATAGCTATATATATCATGTAGTTACAGGATGTGGTTCTTATAAGGTTTTACATTAACTGAATACGGATATTTAAACATCTATTATTGCTTATTTTTGCCAGTACAATATTTCTACCATGCAAATAATCTTCCATCAAATTGTAGCTTACTCAAACAAATGATTTTCAAATTACCTCATACTCTTCACGTTAAAGTCATCTGTAAAAATATCATGTGTGTCTTGTTGTGACCAGAATACACCTAAATCAGCCTTGGTTAACCATTAAGCAAAATAGACACGTGTTTAGGGCACCAAGAGAAGGGGGACACCACAGTGTTTTTCTTTAGCTATCATGCCCTTAACTCTTTCACGCCACACTCAACTTTAGTAGATTTTTTGTAATTGTCCTTATCTGCTGTGTTTGACTTTTCTCTGCAGTGTTTGAAAAAACGTTTTCTTTGTCTTGGTGAGTGACTAAAGTTTGGAGAAACTACTAAACTATACATCTTAAGTAAGAAGTCATCGATTTGAGAAAGATTATTGTAAAGTGCAGTACAAAATGTTGATAAAACTTCAGGTAAAATATGATCGTATGTTATGATGTCTGACCTTTTAGTTTCATTTGCGTTGGTATTGCATTATTCACGTGTGTTTTGCAATATTTTTTATTAGTGTTTCTCACTGAAGCTTTTCTGAGCCACATTTATTTTTCTGCAAACAACTTGCTGTAAAATAAATCTACTTTATGTGTGAGTGCATGTTTTGAAATTTATCATACTAAGAAAAAATTTAGAAAGGAATGCCACTGTAACAATGCTACCGTTCATAGATAACATGTAACCTATAAGTATATTTGGGCATGAATGTATTCTCTTGTGATTATGTAATAATATAAACAGATCTGAAGCTGAGATTTATTTAGGGGATAAATATAAAGTTGCTGGGTCTTAAATCACAATTGAGACCGAGCACAATTGCTTTTATCCTTATTCATTAATAGCTAACCAAATTTTGTCAAATATTTCATTTTTAGACTCAAAAATGGAGATCATAATTATATTCTCTTTACTTCTTCCTTGATTCTATCTGACGTCATAATTTCCCGACCCGGCCTGGTCCTCTGGTGATATTTTTCTGAGACGAACGAACAACTGAGACAGGATTTTAATTACCTCATTTTAATTATATATTTAAGAGTAGCCCAAGAGTTGGCAGTGGGTGGTGATGACTACCTGCCTTCCCTCTAGTCTTACACTGATAAATTAGGGACGGCTAGCACAGATAGCCCTCGAGTAGCTTTGTGCGAAATTCCAAAACAAACAAATAAAGCTGTTTCTCATTAGTGTTGATAAAATCGGTTAAAGTTCAGACATGTCCCAAGTTTCAATACCACCATGTTCAAATAACAAAGTGTGTAAACTTTCATAACAGAGAAAATGATAATTTTCTTTTTTAAGAATTTCTAGGTGTTTTTGAAACTGTTTCAAGTAAGTCAAAATAATACCCAGAAACGCAAATTTAATTTAAAGAGGTGAGACTTTCTACATGTACAACATATATTAGTGTTAAAACTACTTAAAATATTTCTTACTGGTTCATTGAAACTCAGTTTCTAAATAATATTTGCTTAATTTAAAGGATTTAATTGATAAGAATGTTTTCATTATGCGAAAAATAATGTTGTATACTCTGCTTGGGTATCTTTCGAACATTTGATTTGTATTTCGTGCAACGTACACTGGAGTAATTTGCGCTTGTGTCACTAATTTAACAATGAAAGACTCAGAAGAAAGCAGCTAATGACTACCGCCCATCTTTTAGAATACTTTGTTTTTCAACATATAATGAGACTGACCGTCAGATTCTACACTTCGACGGCATAAAACGTGAGCATATTTGATGTGAGTCGAGCACCTTAACTACTTGTTCATTCCAGTTTGTCTCTGAAGAAACAAAGGGGATAAATGATAAGTTCTGCTACTGAAACAGAATCCAATATCAAAGACGATAAAATATAATCCATAAAATACGAACATATAAAGTGATCAGACACAGGAATTTAAGAAAACTGTAAGTACCACAGTAACCATCAATAGTCACTTGATACATTGTAAGTAAAATGCATAGTAAGAAATACTGTATTAAAATTTTTACTTATTTTAAAAATGTATACAGTGTGGCTCATAATTAAAGTATTCATGTTTAGAACAAGCTTAATGAATAAATAAATATGTAGCCTCGTATCATAGCTTAAAAAAAACATTTGTTTTGTTTTTCTTATGTGGAACGTACATTATGCTCACATAATATGGACTACACACTGGTATGAGATGTATACATATATTGGTATTAAAAAGCAGACAAACAATGCACAGTTAAGAGTCCCAGTGTAACTATAGACGATATAGAGAAGACTGTGAATACACCATTTTATATTTTGAATGAGACCCATGCCACATGACGACAGTCTTCCAATTCCGAAACCACCAGAGGAATGAACCTTAGACGAACCAGATGAAGAAACGGCAATGCAGGGAACTGGCAGTTATATTGTTCCGATTTTGAACCGTGCTTCTCAGACGATCCACATCTCATAACACAGTCAAAATTAAACAGATCTGGTCAGAGATTTGGGCCTGTCAAAAGCAAAAGCCGAATTGCTGGGGTCGAGATTGCAGGAATTTGTGATTGCTGTCACCAGGTACGAATTTTTTTGTTTTTCGAAACCGCCAAGATGATATAACCAAATTCTTTGCACAAGTTGACAATCTCTGTTTCTGTGTTGACATCGAAGTATTATTCTCTGATTTGGGTTGTGACCATGACCCGCAAGAATGGCGTATCTTTATTGATTCATCAATGTTAAGTCTCAAAGCTGTTCTGTTACACAATGACAACGTTCACCCTGCAATACCTGTTGGCTATGCGGCACACATGAAAGAAACCTACGAGAAAATGGAAATGTTGCTGAAGCACATTCAGTACAGCAAGTACAACTGAAATATATTTGAAGATCTGAAAGTCGTTGCTCTGTTACTGGGACTACAGCTCGACTATAAAATGTACTGTTGTTTCATCTGTGAATGGGACAGTCGTGCCAAAGAGACACATTATTTTAGACAGAGCTGGCTACCCCGTAAAAAGTTAGTTGCAGGACAAAAAAAAAATGTGACGTATGAACCGCTTGTCGAATCGGAAAAGATATTATTGCCTCCTTTTCACATAAAATTGGGTCTTATGAAGAATTTTGTGAAAGCAATGAACAAAGAAGGCAAAGGTTTTCGTTATTTAAGACAGTTGTTCCCAAGAATAACTAAGGCCAAAATCAAAGAGGTCATTTTTGTTGACCCTTAGATTAGACATGTTATGAGTGACAAGTGGTTCGAAGATTTCTTAGTTGGGCCGGAAAAGATTGCCTGGAAAGTCTTGAAAGACGTTGTTGACAATTTTCTTGGCACGTACAGAGCCCCACATTACATTCAGTTAGTAGACAAACTTCTCAAAGCATACAAAACAATGAATTGCATCATGTCACTCAAGATTCATTTACTCCACTAACACTTGGACTTCTTCCCGCAAATATCGGTGCTGTCAGTGATGAACACAGTGAAAGGTTTCACCAGGATATTGTTACAATGGAAAAACGATATCAGGGTTACTGGAATCCGTCAATGCTTTCTGACTTCTGTTGGACACTGCAACGTGATGCACCGGACATTGAATACAAACAAAAATCAGGAGCAAAACAGTTCTAATTATGTTGAACTTAATAGAGTATTAGAAACATAAACGCAATTAAATAAGTTACTGCCGGTAAAAAGTTAACTGTATATTTCCCAGAGATCCTACGTGATGAAGCAAAACCAAAACTATGTTTGTGCATACCCACCAGGTACCTGTCACAATCAGCAAAAAACTTTGAGGAAGCAAAACTTTTCAAAAAATATTGTGCAGTGTTATTAACACCAACACTCGGTTGGAAAATAAGACAAAAGTCCAGTTGGAAGAAATAACTGAGAAAGATGAAGCACATCACATGGAAGTGTTGAATTTTTTCAAAAGATATGTTGTATTTGAAACAGAAGAAATGCAGGAAGTTAAACACGACTCTCAAAGCAAGTATTAGTTCTGATGACAATATAAAATCTAGATAAAGGTTATACGCAAACACAATAAATTACAATTTAATATAAAATCGTTATTAGTCAAAACAGTATAAATTAAAGGTTTCTTTTAAAGTACAGAGGCAATTGAAATACAAAAGGATGACAGTTACCACATAATATATAGATATATTTGTATGCCTTATAAAGCAGCCATAAAACTATTGTGAAACTATATTAAGAATATATTCACGTTTTGCTTAGATAAGATAAAACACATTTATACACATAAAATCTAAAATCGTAACACGCAGAAAATGTTATTATAATAAAACAAGAAGTCAGTAAGAATTTAACAGATATTAATGTTGTATTAGAATAAAGTGAGTGCAAATAACAAAAATATCTGTATCCTATAGTTATTGTACCCATTCTATAAAATAAAAATGATTCAAAACACTTCTGTAAAAACAAAACTATTTATGTATTTCATGGAAACATATATCAAAGAGATGTAAGAAAAAGATGTAATTTTATTCAAGACACTAACTGACATATAATTGGCACTTACAATTAATTTATCAGCACAAATAACTATCACATGTTCTTATATATATGGATATAGTTATATTAATATTTTTATTTCTGTGTTTTTAATAACATACAAGTGAAAAACATGAAAATTTACAAATTCAAAAACTGCATTTAGAATTACCTTGTTTATCCACAAATAGCTATCATATGAGTGTCCTTTGTATGATGTTATTTTAATGTTTACTGATTTTATAACATACAGCATACTACTGTACACTGGTTCGAGCTGTTTAAACAGGTTTTAGGGAAATGATATATTTCATAAATGTAAAACACTGTAGTATCTTACAGTTGGTTGTTACGATGGTTTCGTAAGCTTGTTATTTTTAAATATTACAACTACAGAGAATTTATTTGAAACGAGTATGATTTAAACTCTTTATTGACATATCTACTGATATTCTATATTCTCGCTGTAACAAACTTCACGTTTAACAACTTCGTAGAATTACAAGTAACAGTTTAAATACCTCAAGCTTAGTTCATAGACTTTGAAACTCTACAAAAGATACTTTGTTTGCAGATGACAAAGACCATGTGCTTCTTACTTCTATCTCCTGTATTAATAACATTGCTTTTAACAACCTAATGTTCTTCCCAGTTAAGTGATAAACGTGGTTATACTGACCAAGTATGTGTGGAACTTACGACAGTACCAAGCTTGCTCGGCTGAATCGAATCTGTGAAGAATGTTATAATGTTTACCAGGTTCCGCTCATTCACAAATCCTGCAGGTGATTATTAAGAACTGGTTGTTATTGAACATTATTAAGTTGACAGAGTGGATACAGCCCTCGACTTGCACTCTGTGAGTTGTGATTTGAAATAGCCTTCACCTAACATATTCGTCCTATATGGTTTCACACTGGGCTAGCCTTCGAGATATAAAATAACTATCCTTACAAAAATATTGGCCAACACGAAATTAGTTAGTACTAAAGTAGTAATCGATATAAAGAGTTTGAAAATAGAGAAAATCCGTGTATCTTTTTTACTTGTAAAAGTAAAAAAAATGTTAAGATTCTTAAATATTCACTATTAAATTCAATACTAATCTTGTGTTCTTATTGTCGTAATATTGTATTGAAACGTATAACAACAATATTTCAATAGATATCAGTAAAGTACGATGACATCAAGTTCCACGAACTTCTACATCCCCAATTTCAAATACAAATACATCCGTAATTCCATCGGTAAAAGGGCGGTGAAGTTATGTTACTATGAATCTATTTTTTAACATTTCACAATTTTTATTTTCTACTGTTCTCTGTAATGGTATATTTATATTATTTCTTTGTATATTCTGTGCTTCTTTCAGAAAGATTAAAATAAAATGAAGAAAATACTTCATATATAATTATACTAAAGAGATATTTCAGAAATATATCCTATACTGTTACAATGAATAATTTAGTTATTTATTTATGTTTTGCAGAAGAGAAACGAATTGAGATACAAGTATTAAATAAATTCAATATTTTTGTTCAAATCGAACTGCTTTGTGAACGACATGTTCACCGACTGTATCAAGGTCCTACTTCTTGAGTCTGAGGAACAAGAATTAAATATCACGGTTGAAGAATTATTTGGAAAATGATGTAATATCTTCTGCTGAAATGGAATATGTTAACAGGATAACTTGATCCAATCTCCTGTTCAGTTCATCAAATAGAGGAAATATCAATGAAGATATAGTTCCAAGTAATGTTGGTTATGTATTATAAAAATGAATTATATCATTTTTCTCTCTTTGGTAAGTATACAACCGAAATTATGATGGAAACGAAGTATAAAAAAAATTCATTGTTCTGTAATACAATGTATTGAAAAACAGTACTAACTTCACGGAAATAAGTAACACAACTGTATAAAAAATGAAATAACTTCAGATTATCATAAACAAGGAACAAAAAAGAATTAAAAATATATTCAAATTTAAGAGCACAGATATTTTAGAAAATTAAAAAAACTAAAAATGCCGGGATTATATGTAATTTTTCTTTCTTCTTTACTTCAACGTTTTAAATCCATTTTCTCTGTTTTTCTAAAGTAACACTAAATATTTTTTGTTTTAAGATTGGCCAATGTTGTCATAGTTTCTTTCTTTAAGAATACCCCACGGTGGATCATTGTCAAGTTAAGTACCGAGTTTTAATACCCGTTGTAGGAAACAGAAATAGACGATTATGGAGATTTAGGTTTGACTAATTTTTGTTTATCTTAGAGTATAAATTTTCTCTCATGACAAGAATGCGTTTAAGATAAATTTTAAATGTTTATGTTTCTTAAATGTAAATAATGATTAAACATAAGATAAATAAATAAAACACTAGTCAATAATTTTGAGGGTTTTTTTGTTTTACTATTTGTAAATTCAACTAATAATGTTCAAAAGTAATATTATTTTACATAAACTGTATTCTGTCATTACTTCCAAATTAATTTAATATGCAGTACTGGTATCTAAAAATTACAACCGATTTTACTTACCTTCTATCACATTAGAGTAAAACAGGTAAAAAGAGAAACGAATGACAAAAAATCCACACAACATTTTCACAATCTCTTTCAGCAACATTCAGGCTTAGATTTTTGGCAGCAGTTTCTAACAAAGAATAATCATAATGACAACTTAGTGGCAAATCAACCAGAAAGTTACCACTTTACTGAATATTTAGAAGGCTCATTGTAAGCCCTTAAGATACTAAACTTCTATCTGAAAACCAGTAGAGATCAAAGAGCAATACTTTTTTAAATGTCTATTTTACACAGACTTGTTCAGCACAAATATTTTTAATTGATTATAAAATTCATTGTTATTTCAATTTCAAAAGAAAATAAATAAAATTGGTTTTTTATTTTGGTTCAAGTAACGCAACCAGAATTTTAGTTTTTTATGAGAAGGTAAATTTCCTTAAGATTCCAAAGAACCATGTGAAAGATCTCATTAGAAGGTACACAACAATTCCCCACTACGGATATCGATACCAACTTTATAGTGGTGTGAGTCCGTTGACACATCGGCATGTCTCTAGGTGTTGTTAAGTGACTCAAAACTAGCTCATTGTGTAGCTTGCTTAAGAAGAAAGAAGAATATATTTAGAAATAAATAACAATATTTATTTCTATGCGCATCATATACTGGTAAAGTATGAAAACAATAATTTTTTTGTAATTTAACTTTAAGCTTTAAATTATTATATTTTTAGAACTCTAGATAAAATCAAAGGTATATCTTTTTGTAACATACGTAACACATTTAAAACACAGTATTTTCCACCTTCATAAGTCCAATAGGTACACCAAAGTACAAATTCGGTTAACACTCTAAAGCAGATTTCAACTAGACTGAATTTTTTAAGAGGTCTCATTAATGTAAGATAAGTGTTGAACACCTCGTTTCTCATGAATTTTCTCAACCATTGATTTTAATCAAACCAGTCTTCTACACTCAATCAATGAATGTTAGACACAAGCATAAAGGTTTAAATCTGTCTGATTATCATATGTTGCACTGATGATATCAATAGTTAGTAATTCAAGATATTTACTTTCTTGATTATGACCTAATTTGTTTTTATAAGGTTATACAGAGAAAACTAACAAAAACATAAGCACACATATTCAAATAGTATGTATCTCATATTTGACAATAATGTGAAACACGCACAATACAAATAAAAGTGGTATTTTTGTTTAGAGTGTTTTATGCTATAGCTTGTTCATTAAACACTACAAACTTATGACGCGAAAGACTTGTCCCAATTATTATAAACATTTAACTGTTAAATTCATAAAAGTCCCTCTGTAGTTAGTCACTAATATTGATTTTTTTTATTTTACTATATGTACATTCAACTAATAATGTTCAAAGGTAATATTATTTCACAGAAACTATATTTTATCATTACTTCCGTATTAATTTAATACGCAGTATTGGTATATAAAAATTACAACCGATTTTGCTTACCATCTATAGCATTAGAGTTAAACAGGTAAAAAGAGAAACGAATGACAACTGATCCACACCACACAACATTTTCACAATCTCTTTCAGCAACATTCAGGCTTAGTTCTTAGATAGAAGTTTCTAAAAATTAAAAATCACAATGTCACCTCTGTGACAAATAAACTTGAAATTTACCACTTTAATAAATATTAAGAAAGTTCATTTTCTCCCTTTAAGATATTAAACTTCAATCTGCAATCCCGTAGAGATCAAACAGAAATACTTTTGTTTAAATGCCTATTTTACACAAACTTGTTCACACAAATATTTCTAAGTGAATATAAAATTCATTTTATTCCAATTTAAAAATAAATAAATAAATAAAATTGGTTATTTTATTTTGGTTCAAGTGACGCAACCAGAATTTTAGTTTTCAATGAGAAGGTAAATTTCTTTAAGATTACATGTGAAAGAACCATATGAAAGATGTCATTAGAAGATATCAACATTTTTGTTTAGTAAATAAAAACACATCACGCTTTCGGTTGTATATAAATACTACTGCCCTAAATAAAATTAATTGAGCGAAGATTGTTTGTTTGTTTTTTAATTTCGCGTAAAGCTACACGAAGGCTATCTGCGCAAGCCGTCCCTAATTAAGCAGTATAAGACTAGAGGGAAGGCAGCTAATCATTACCCCTTACTGTAAACTATTGGGCAACTCTTTTCCTAACGAATAATGTGGATTTACCGCACATTATAACGACCCCACGACTGAAAGGAGAGCATTTTGGTGCGATGGCGATTCGAACACCTTAACCCTCCTGGCTACGACGGGCTGATTGAGCGAGGAATCGGGAAATTAATATTGGATTAAAATGATTTTAACATCATTCTGGCTAATGAAGTGATGATTTAACTCTCAACCAGAGTAATTTTGCTTGTCTTATTGTTTTACTTATTTATCCGGAAATCTTCTTCCCTTAGATTTGTGGTAAGTTCGTTCTATATAAGCAGTTTGTTTATCTATTATGTATTTGATACTTATAATTACAAATTTCAAATTCTGCAACGTAGATTGTATTACATTTTAATAAATGAAAATGTTCACAAGTACAGTTGTTGTAACTTAGAACTTTGCGACAATAAAATTCTGCTATAAACGTATCTGTTTTCGAACAGGTTGATCAGTTGTGTCATAAATTCCGAACAAAGCATGCTGAAGCACTGAAATACGTGATCCGGTTAGATCAATTCAATAAAATCACTCTCGTTTGCTTAATCTCATGCCACAAAATATACAGTCTCATAAAGATTATAACGTTAAACAGAATAAAGTTTTATAAAGAAAGATGTTTTTGTAATAACATCTTCTTTAGAGATATTTAACCATTTGAGTAATAGATGTGTTTTTTCTTTAAGTAACCGTTTAAGAGTATTTATCTTTCAAGTATTGACTTTGTCAGTAAAACTGTTTGTTTTTTTTTAGTATAGTTTGTCCAAAATGATGAGAGTGAACTCTATGATATCTTAGCCGGAGTAAAGGATAAGTCAAAAGTACAAATCCTTGAAAACTTGTTCAACATTCCTTCGTTTACTGAAGAATTAAGTATGTGTGTACGTAATGTCAACTACCTGGATCAACTACCAAGTCAACTCTGTCCAGTTTATACTATACGAGTAAGTATTATCACAGTAGGATTAAGAGACGTAGATATAATGTGTACCGATACAAATACCATTGTAATATAATCGACCTCATTAAAGACGTTCTGTGTGAAAGAAAGGGTAGAAAGTATTTGCTGATCAGTTAGAAGTTACGGAAGAACCGACAAATGGCAGCATAAAAACACGATAGTCATTTCACAGCTATAGCCAAGGATCAAGTACAATGTGACACATCAAGATCCAAGCGTGTAGTTTGTAAATTGAATAATTTTATATAAAGTAAAAATGTGCTTCTCTGCTTTGGATGCCATCACGTGTTGTGTCAATTCTAAACACTTCGAAAATAAAATTTCACACAAGATCGAATCTCTAAAAAAAGAGGTCACAAAATATTTTTGCTTCGGTTGTTTTGTTTCTTCACTTCTAAGTTTCCTAATAAGCTAGGGCGCTCGACTCGCAGTACGAGCTACGCGGATTCGAGTCCCTAACACACAAGACATGCTTTAAGGACGTTATAATGTTCAGTAAATTCAACTATTCGTTGGTAAAAACAGTAGTCCAACAGTTAGCGGAGGGTGGTGGTGGCTTGCTGTTGTCTTTATTTTGTATTATAATTTATTGGTAAAAGTCTCCGATTCTTGATATCGTGTAGGTTAACGTATCACTATTTGAAATAACAGGATATTATAAGTTAGTAATTAATTAAATGTTAATATGAATCGAATTTATTTTATTTGACAACAAAATTGATACAAAATTTTTTAACACAAACGTATTTTAAAATACAAACAAACAAAAAACAATACAATTTATAAAAACAATTATTACTGCTAGTTATTACAAATGATAATTTATATACAAAATTTCACAAATTATAAATAATACTGAGTCTTATATTCTGTGTGGAACTGAATATTTCATCGACGATCCAGGTTCACAACAAGCATGTTTGTTTACAGTTGATATTGTCACACTTTACTTGAACTAACATCCTATTTTCTTTGCTAGCCTTACATCCTTACAAGCTCACTTTTTATCGAATAAAATATTTATTGTCCTCGTAGAAATAATAACGTCCGAAATAATTCACTGAAGTTTAACCGTTCTATTTGTATGGATACAAAGTTACTGTGTATATAATTATGTTGTACATTAGCAGGTATATATTCAAATAAAAATATAGAAAAAAAGAAATCTAAAAAAGCTAAATTGAAACTATTTGTTTACAAAATAGTTGAATTGAATTTAGTTCTAGAAATGGCAAGAAACAAATAAATTAAAAAAACTGGTGGATTAGGATAGCCATAGAAATAATTAATATAGTGGAGACGCTTGACTGGTACATTGAGACATTGGCAACCTGCCATTTGGATTTCAATTTTGGTTTCATTCCTTTATATTAACCGCTTAACCGCACCAACAAACTAAGGCAAGTCATAAAATTGTGATCGAGAGTAACCCACACTATCTACAAAGACTCAACACTGTTATTTTGAACAAACCTTTTTTTTACAGAACGAACCAAAAGTATAGTTGTAGTTTTCCTGGACAGTAACAAGATGGAATTTTGAATAACAGTGTAATGGCATAGCCCTTTCCAATAGTTAAAGCTTTATCGAGCATCATTATCTATGGTTATTGTTTAAACTAATGTCACGAGACGCTCTTTAATAAAGGTAGTTTCTTAAAAAGTCAAGAAAATTTGTCCTAATCTATAATTGGTGTTAATTAATAATCACTAATAACCGTCCACCCGTTTGATTCTTTAGAAAACCTCAGCTAGAACCGGATAATCTACTTTGGTTGGCCTAACAAATATTTATGTATCAGCACGTTATTTCACCTTATAAGTTTGATGTCCAAAATACGTTATCTATAAACCAAATGAAAAAAAAAACAATCAATAAATTAAGCGTCAATTTTCAGTCTTAGGTAAAGCTGTAGTACAAATGTTAGACCGGTAGATCACATAACGTTCTTCATATTTAAGCTTTTGCTGTTGAATAATTTGTGACTTCTGTTATATATGTTTGAATAGTTCTTTTTACAAGGATAAAAAATTACCAATAAAATAATTATTTTAGCCTATATATATGATATATATATGTGTGTGTCTGTGAAAATGAACTTATGAAACAATTACATAAAGAATGACTTGTTTAACACGCAGGTTTATACGACAAATAACAAATCGAAAATAAAATATAGATTTTTTTTTACAAACAGTAAAATAGTAATAATAATGGTGTAAGAAGGATTCGAATCCGTCATTTTAGAGTAAGAGTGGAGTACCTTACCCACCTGCTATGCTGGGCACAAAACTGTAGGAAACATAACATACATATTGGCAGATGACCTGGAAGTAACATATAAAATTAAATTTATTAAGACTAAAATTAGGAAGGAAATAGCTGTTTTCTTAACACTAAATTGGTATAATATATTTTTAAATTCTTACCTTTATTTTAATAAAATGAGCTGAATGGAGAGTAAGAATTAAATAAATTGTTTTCTGGTTGACATCACTTCAAAAGTTTGTGAAATATACATAAGGAATAAAAATAATTGGCTTGATATTCTATAAGTTTGAAAACCAGTATAGATTTTTAGGTAATCCAAGTTTATTTAAAATCAAATTTATTCATAATAAACTATAAAGAGGTTGTAGATACTTATGTTACTGTTTAATACATAACATCAAACTATCAATACTTATTAGTTCACTGATTACCCATAGATGATACACATTCCCTAAGACTGTTGTTGTTGGGATCTAGTCGTTTCTAAAATATATATAGAAAAAATATTTATATTTGAAAACTAAATACAAGTAACCGTTAGTAATAATAATCGTCAAGGAAAAATACTTCAATGTATTGTCGTTGGTTTCTTAATGCTAAGCAATTCTAAAAGGATTCTGCAAAAAAAGTAATTGCTATAGAATAACACGTCTTCACGTAAAGATATAAGATACTAATTATGATTTCGAAAAACACTTGGCAGTACATCTGACTTACGACGTGGATATACTAGTAATCATAGCGTTTAATGCCTTGAGAGGCAAAAATATACATTTTATTGTTGATGTTTTCTAGTTTACTATGTGTAATCGTTTCAATGGACTGATTGGTCGTTACTTTTGTGACAAATAAGAAAAGACCAAATGATGTCTAAATTTCCTCTAATTTTGGAACTTCCACACACAAAAGTTGATGTTCTCGAAATTGATATCACCAAGCTATCAAATAGCTGAAACATATCTAATTGTTACTATGAACAATAACTTTGGTGTATAATTAATAACCGTTAAAATAGATTGTATTGTTGTTTGTATATTAAAATATATTTGTGTTAAGACAGAAAGTTATGTGTATCAATATTGTTGGCAAATATCATACATTTAGTTCGTATCGACATTTAATTACATTCTTAATTCAACTATCAGGCTATTTCAAAAGGTAATACATAACATATTAAAATACAGACTGGTCCAATATCAGTTATAGAAAGTAACAAATGTTATTGTTTACAAATAAATAAATTTGACAATTCGTAACAAAGAAATACTTAAAGCGGTAAGTCTACGAATTTACAACTTTAAAATCAGGTGTTTGATTCCCTTCGGTAAACATAGCAGATCACCTGATGTAGATTTGCTGTAAAAACATAAAGATTTAAACTATTTATTTTTAGTTTACAGTTTCTCAGTTTTTCAGTTTATATATTTAATATATTTTCTTAATTTGTTTATTCTGATATTCATTCACCTAACTGTAAGTTCTAAATTAACCATTTTTTATCAGTAGTGAAGAGGAATTAACCATTAAAATTATTTTAAAAAGTCACATTTAAACAAATTATTAAAATGCATTCCCCCAAATGTGGTGTGATTTTTCAGATTACATTCTATCAACGTAAATATTAGTTCTAGTGTGGTTTTCTATGTTTTCATTTTAACAAGATGGAGAAAAGGAAAAAAAAACCTTTTTTCAGTATTTATTCCTATTAATGTAAAATAATCCTGAAGTTGCTGTTATATATTCGTTCTAACAATGTTTGGATTGTGTTTTTGTTAATTTAGTATTAACGGTATTACGGAATTTAAAAAGAGATAAAAATGCTGATTACATAATAACGGCAGTATTATTTCTTGCTTGTAATTGCGGCGTGACATGGCCAGGTTAAGGCGTTTGAAATCTGAGGGTCCGGGTTCGAATCCCCATCGCCTTAACCATATTCGTTCTTGCAGCCGTTGGGGCGTTATAATGTGACGATGTATCTCACTATTCGTTGGTAAAAGAGTACACCAAAAGTTTTACACTGCTATTTTAGGGACGGCTAGCGCAGGTAGCCCTTGGGTAACTTTGGGCGAAATTCAAAACAGAAACAAACAATTCTTGTAACAGTTTGGAGTAACAGCTGTAGCTAAAAAAATTTGAAAGTGAAATCCAGCAAACAAACAATAACATATAAAGAATGGGTTGTATGTGTGTGTAATTGTTTTCATTTCATTAATAAATATATGAAAACTTAAATCGCAAAACACATGATATACAATTTTAAAATCAAATCATTTTTAATTTTTACACATAATAGAAAATAATGATATACATCTTAACAAATGTATCAGTTTTTATCCACCACTTGCTAAATGATGTTTAAATACATAATACCACATTTAGTAAGAGATGTTATTAAGTCGTTATGATACAAAAAATAAAACATAGATAACATAACTTACAAAATAAAATTATAAATTTCTAATACATCGTTTGATCCACGTGTAATAGGACTATCTTTCTTTCTGCAAATGGCTGATTTTAATTTAAAATGGAAGATATATTTTTAAATTCTAAAGTTCACTCTAGCACTAGTAACTGTGAGAGAAATAACGAGAACTCAAACATCATTCTCGATATCATCACCTTGTAGATGAATCTGTGAACTAATCAAAAGTAATAAGAGAAATGAGTTTAATATTTTATAAGTCATAAAACAACTATAAATCTTTATGTAATTAGAATCTAATGATATTGTAATTTAGCTATCAATTGTAAAAATAGAAGGAATACACATGTTACTATTGGCTAATGTTCGTGCTCGGCGGCAAATATGAAATATCAAACTCTTAATTATTAGAAGCTAATAAATATTATACAGAGGCTCCCAGAGGTAGATTTTGTTCGATGCTATTTATTTTTAAAAATTGGATAGAGGAAAATAGAGATTTAGACTCAAATCGTGTCAAACAATTGTAAGAAACCTTCAAATAATTTTTTTCTGGTAAAACAGTTCAACATATTAAGGATGTCTTTCTTCATTGCTACTTAGCAGTTTCCAAGTTAGAAGTACTTCAATTGTTCACAAAACGATACGAGATATGTAATTATAGTATTAAAAACATATGGGAATTAGTGGGAAGTATGGTATTGAACTAGGACGTGAATGTATTAATAATGACATTTAGAGATCAGTGAAGAGAAGATT
The DNA here is from genome assembly GCF_004210375.1 of Tachypleus tridentatus. Lineage (NCBI taxonomy): Eukaryota > Metazoa > Arthropoda > Merostomata > Xiphosura > Limulidae > Tachypleus > Tachypleus tridentatus. The sequence goes on along the minus strand of NC_134825.1, from coordinate 13,783,870 downwards.
TCTTCTAGGGTGACATTTTTCTTTATTTTTTATAATTCTCTTGGGTCTTATGAATTGAGCAATAAGAGGTTAATCTGATGACAGATAAGTATAAAAACTTAGAATATCTGTCTTCTCATTCAGAATCTTCCATTCACCAGCGTCACAGTGTTGTTCAACGAGAACCCTGTATGGTAAGTTTGCATTTTTCACTTTCGTTAATTGATACAATTGTACATAAGTGTATTATTTTACATTATAATTATTCAAAATTTATTAGAAACCAGTTTGATATGAACTCTTTGGTGACATAACTACTGATATTCTATATTCTCGTTAAAGCAAACTTAACGCTTAATATTTTGGCAAAATTACTAGTAACATTTTAATTAACAATAAAATAACACACGCTTAGGTTTTAGGCCTTCATACTTTACAAAAGACACTTTCGTTTATTTGCAGGTGCCAATGACCATGTTTTTATCCCTTCCATCTGCTGTGTTAGTAACATTTCTTCTAGCTACCTCATGTTCTTCCCAGTTAAGTGAAAACGTGGTTTCACTGACCAAGGATGTATGGGAACTTACGACAGTACCAAGCTTGCTCGGCTTAATCGAATCTGTGAAGAATGTTATAATGTTTACCAGGTTCCGCTCATTCACAAATCCTGCAGGTGATTATTAAAAACTGGTTATTATAGAACTTTAATAACTTGACAGAGTCTCAAAAAAGTCTAGTGTATACAGCCTTCGACTTTCACTCTGGGGGTTATGATTTGAAATTGCTCTTACCTGACATTCTCGTCCTGTATGAGTTTTTTTCTCGATAACCACCAAGGTATAAAATATCTATCCTTACAATATTTTGGCCCATATAGTTCGGACTAAAGTCATAAGAACTTAATACTAGGTAGAAATAAATAAAATCTATGCATGTTTTTGTGACTTGTAACAGCGAAAATAATCTGAAGTTTGATCAATATTCAGTGTTAAATTTAGTACTAATCTTGTTACAATATTCTATTGAAACATATAAGAGAAATCTATCAACAGATATCAGTAAAGAAAGAAAGATGATGTCATGTTCAACAAACCTCTTAACCATCAGATTCAAAAACAATTACAGCGCTAACTCCATCTGGAAAGGACGGTTAAGTTATGTTGCTCTAAATCTATTCTTTCACAATTTACAATTTTAATTTTCCACTGTTCTATTTAATGATATATTTTATTATTTATTTGAAGATTCTATAATGATTTCGAGAAAGATTACAACAAAAATACGAAAACGTTCACATATAATTATACTAAAGAGTATATTTGAAAAATGAACCCTATCCTTATTTTCTTACAATAATTAATTTTTCTTATTATGATACAGGATATAATTGCTAGATGTACTTAATCTTTTTTGTTCAGATCGAACTGCTTCAAGAATGACATGTTCACCGACTGTATCAAGGTTCTACTTCTTGAATCTGAGGAACAACAGTTAAATAGCATGGTGGGAGAATTATTTGGAAAAAAGAAGTAGTATCGTCTTCTGAAATGGAATACATTAATATGATAACTTGTAATTTGATCCAAACTTCTGATGAATTCATGAAATAAATAAAATATAAATAAAGATATAGTTACAAGGAATGTTAGCTCTGTTTTATACAACTAAATCATATGATTTAGCCATACGGCTGAAAGTGCGAGCATGTTTGGTGCGATGGGGATTCGAATCCGCGACTCTCAGATTACGAGTCGAACGCCTTACACCTACCTGGTCATTATAATATGACGTTCAATACCACTATCCATTGGTAAAAAAGTAGCCCAAGTTTGACGGTGGTCGGTGATTATCACCTTCCTTCTCTCTAGTCTTACACTGGTAAATGAGGGACGGCTGGTGCATATAGCCCTCGTGAAGCTTTGTGCAAAATTTAAAAAACAAAACCGTCAAAATTACTGTGACGATTGCTACGAGAATTTAAGACTGTTACGACTGTTGCTAGATGCATATTTACGATGTGTTTGTTACACGGAATTCAAATCTATTAAGAACGTTATCCTCTATTTGAGTTTAACTGTTTGATACTTACTGCTAATATCTGTATAAGGTTTATGTGTCTTAATATGCCTTAAGGTTCCTTAAGTGTCATAATATGTTGTGGCTCAGAAAATTACTGATTGTAGACCTGAAGGAATAAAATCAAAATTAACGGCCAAACAGGTAGATACATTTGTACCATTGATAAGAAGTTGAAAACAAACATTCATTCATTTGTTAGTTAGTGCTCAATATCGGGCACTATGGTGAAAATATGGTGAATCTGTTTTTGTACGCACCTTTTTTAACATAATGTATTTGTAACATGATATCACGACTTTTTATCACTGCATACTAATAAACCACAGCAAATACGAAAGTGACAAACGATATTAACCAACATTAGCTATAGGATTGAAACTCCATTAGTCAGAACGGGCCTATAATTTGCAAAATCAACAACTTTCTTTAAAATTTAAGGTGGAATTTTCCTGTCTAAAACAGTTTTTCTTCAGCTTTACACTGATAAATTATGAACGGTAAGCGCATCGCTCTCGTGTAGCTTTGCCGGAAATTCAAAACAAACCAAACAAATCTTTCTATAACGATACGACATTAACAACTAGGGTGTCAGAAAAGGCATTGAAAGATGTCTCAAGTACGGTATTGAATTAGGACGTAAATATAATAATAATCACAAAATCACACCTTGAAATTGAAAAATATCTTTCAGTAGTAATTGTTTCCAAACTTTTCCAATTCTCTTAGGCCCTTTGAGTTAAGTCATAAATGAATGATTTGATAATATGAAAGTATGAAACCAAAATATATTTATCTGTTTCACATTCTGGTTGGCAATCCAGCGATATTCTGTAATGTAAATTTAGTAAATTCATTGTTTAATAGATTGGCAGAATTACTCGTTACAGCTTAAATGAAAACAAAGTAACTTATGCTTAGATTCTAGAAGTTTAAACTTTATGTAAGGATAGTTCTTAAATTTTTGGCTAAGAGTTAAAGTTGAAAATTTATATTTAAAGTTTATTCATCGAAATCACCAAGTAAAACATTAATAGAAATAATACTGAATAAGATATTTGGTGCTGTCATCTTTACTATAAATGCTCACATATACGAATGTTGTATACTGTAAAACATACAAACAAAGTAATTATGAATGAAATATATATATAAATACTTAGTAAAATATTTCTGATTAAATACATTCACGTATTTAACAACTACGTAGCTAGAAGTTGGAAAATATAATTGAAGAAAGAAAATGTGATTAATATGTTAACAACAAATGCATAGAGTAATTGTTAATATTTATGAAACAACTATAATTTATTAAGAAGAGCAGAAAGATAATAACATAAAAGACAATCAGGTTAAAATGAACTGTCAGCCTTGTATTTTTCTGTAAAAATATGTCCTATTTCTTATAATACTGAATATATGACAATTTTTAACTTCAGAATCTGGTTGTAAGAAAAGAACACAAGAAACTAAATGATGTGTTAAACATTACGTAATATTACACACTACTCCAATACAAGTATCAGGTCTGATAAAAAGTAAAATTTAGGTGAAGGTAATAGGCAAACACAATACATTACAATTTAATAGAAAGTCATTATTACTGAAAATTGTACAGAGTTAAAGGTTTCTGTTACGTACAGAAGTCAAATGATATACAGAAGGATCACAGTTACCAACAGCACTCGAAATAAAATATAATATAAAGATAGATCTAGATGTTACAGTAAATAATCTTACGAAACTCTTCACCAAGAAAAGAAATATACGTAGATAATTTATCTTTGATGGTGTTAGTCAAAATTCTATCAAATCTATCTGATACACATAAAATAATCTTATGGAAGTTACTACGAAATTGACATTGTTATGTATTCATGACGAAACTATATTTTATAAAGGTAAGAATTTCGTTTTTCTCCAAAAAGCACAGGGTCATATCTGAAGACTTAAACTATAAAAAATTGGGATCCGATACTCGTAGTTCGCAGAACACTGAGAGCTCTTTGTGTAGCTTTGTGCATAACAAAAAAGTCTTACATTCTCAATTAGAACTTCAAAATATTATTTTATTAAAAACAAACAAAACTTAAATAATTACAATAAGTATATTTTCGTTATATTTTTCACCGGGTATTCAAATTATTTCATTCGTCATACTCGTTACTTAACATAAGAATCATGTTTGTTAGGTCGTTTAAAATATTGCCCTTGCTGGAACAACGGTAATTCTATGGATTTACAACGCTAAAATAGGGTTTTGATTCCTGACGGTGCACACAGCAGATCACCTGATGTAGACTTACTGTAAAAACACAAAATTTTAAATTATTTACTTTCATTTGGCATCTTCATACAGTTTCAGTTTATATATTCAATATATTTTCAAGTGGATACAGCCCTCGACACGCACTCTGTAAGTTGTGATTTGAAATTGCCCTAACCAAACATGCTTGTTCTATATAGTTTTCGACTGGGCTAACCGACGAGATATAAAATATTTACCGTCACAAAAGTATTAGCCAACCCCAAATCAGTTAGAACTAATTGATAAAAAGTGGTTTGAAACGGATAAAATCCATGTATGTTTATGTGATCTGTAACGATATACATAATGTGATGATTGATCAATATTCACTATTAAGCTATATATTTATCTGGTGTTCTTATTCTTATATTATTATATTGGAACATACAACAAAAATATATCAACAGATATCATTAAAGTAAGTAAAGACAGTATACCCGAATTTCAAATAGAACCACAACCTTAACTCCATCGGAAAAGGGAGGTTAAGTTATGTTGCTGTAAATCTGTTCTTTAACATTTTACAATTTTTCTTTTCCACTGTTTTCTTAAATGATATATTTCTCTAACTTATTTAATGTTTCTGTACTTTCCTCAAATGTTTCCTCAAAGATTAAAACAAAATTAAGAAAATGCTTCATATATAATTATACTAAAGAAGATATGTTAGAAAAATACCCTATACTCTCACAATAAATAAATTTTGTTATTTATTTATGTTCTACAGAAAAGAATAGAATATGATAGAAGTGTTAAATATATTAAATTTTTTTTTCAGGTCGAACTGCTTCAAGAACGACATGTTTACCGACTGTATCAAGGTTTTACTTCTCGAGTCTGACGAACAACAAATAAATAGCATGGTGGGAGAATTATTTGGAAAAAGGAAGTAAAATCTAATTCTAAAATGGAGTATGTTAAAAATATAACTTGATCTAATTTTCTATTGAATTCATGAAATAAAGGAAATATATTTAAATATATATATCTAAGGATTGTTGGCTATGTGTTATATAACTAAATTATATCAATTTGTCTTAATGCTGAAAGATTACTACATATATTGTAATGCAAAAGCACAAAAAATATCAAGTTTTTCTAATATAATGTATTGAAAAATATTAACAAATTCCAGAACACAGAAACACAAATTATAAAAAAATCAACTTTATATTAACATCAACAAGGAATAAAAATGAAATTCAAATTTATGTCACAGATATTTTAAAAAATGAGGAAAATTAATTTAGAAGTACTTTGTATATATTTTTTTTCGGGACACAATACTGGAATATGCCATCACTAATAGAAAAATCACTACATCAAATAATTTATTCATTTTTAATTATTTATTTGGTGGTTTCAATGAGAAAATTATCAAAATAAATCTTTAACTTCAACGCCAGGAATTATGAACTATCCTTTCATATTCGTTTCAACAGACGTTGTCTCCATATTTCCTTACCATCTGGCTAATTATTCACTGATATTTCTTCATCGACGTATATAACTTCTCTTCAATGTCTTCCAATCCTACCATGTTTTGTTTTCTCGTGACATTTTGCTCTTTTTTTTCTATTACAAAAATAGAATATTAGAAACATCAGACTTTTTTTACTAATAGATCTAACAAGTATTATGGCTATTATCGAAACACGCATAAACAAACAATAATTACTGTAATATCTAAAATACAAACCAAGAGATGAAATCCAGACAATTTTAGCTACATAGTTTGTTAAGCTGCCTTTGTAGTTGTACTTTTGAATTAAGTACAAAGGTACACAGTGGGCTATCTGTGTTCTGCCCAACACGGGTATCAAACCCGGTTTTAGCGTTGGAAGTCCGTATACTTACCGCTGAGCTACTGGGGCGGACCTGTCGTTGTAAGCTTATGAAAAAATAACATCGATCAGACTTCTTATTTTACAGTATATTAATTCAATCAATATATAAATCATTTCATCATAATCAAGCCACAATAAATGTATTTTTGTATGTTAAAAAAAACATTTGTTAGCGTTTGGTACAATACCATAGAGTATAAGTTAAAGTAGGAAAATATTAATGAAACTATAAACAGATGCATATAGAACTTATTAGAGGATAGAACTGACAATATTGAATATTTATGTGAGGATTCTTGATCAAAAACATTTAATATCAGTGTAGAAGTGAAATAACTTATAACATGTCTGAAAATAATCTTAAAAACTCATATACAATGAAAGAGAGAAAAAAGTTCAGTCTTGAGGCTTTGAAAATTTACTCCAATAAATTACATACACAAAATTAGCAACCTATTTATTTTTAACTGAATTATCTTTCAAATATAAAAACATCTGAAAAGGTGATAAGTACATGGTCATTGTAATCTGCAAGTAAACGAAAGAACATTTCCTTAAAGTTTAAAAGTATTGAATCTAAGTATAAGATACATTGTTTTTATTCAAGCTGTAACGTCTAATTCTGCCAAACTATTACTAAAATTAGAATGTAGAATACCAATGGCTTGTCATCCAGAATGTGAAAATAGATAGATATTCTGACCTTTTCATTCTTCTTAATCATCAAATTTTTACTCATTTCTTAACTCAAAGAACCTAACAGAGATATAAATTTTTTTGGAAAAACATTACTCCTGAAGATATTTTCTCGTATCGAGGCTGTTATTTTGTGATCATTTATGAACATGTAATTGTTAGGAATTTGATATTACGTTATAACCAACGAAGTATAAACAGCAACAAATTAAAGAAGGAGTATTTATCATATATTTACAAGTGATTAAAACTAAATTATAATATCATATTTGGCAGAAAATCTGTCTACAAAGTGACAATATCGAGAATAATATTATATTTTTCGTCATCTTTCATCCTGTTCCTTGTTCCAAAAAAGAGGTTAAATATTGATTTTGCAGAACATTGTTGATTATGTCACTGTTTAGGATTGATCTTCCATTATCACTTCTTCTGCATGATTATTCCACTTCACATTCTTACTGGATCGTGTCAAGCAAGGTAGAATTTCAACTTTCTTTCTATATTCTTGAGAAACACTGTCAAAGATCACTGAATTTATTTGAGTCAAAAATTCCATTTTATTTTTACTGGGTTATATGGCTCATATTGCTCTCAGTGGAACAGCGTATGTCTGGGGACTTACAATACTAGAAACCGGGTTCTATATCCTTGGTTGGCAGAGTACACATAGCTTTTTGTGTAGCTCTGTGATTAATTAAAGAACAACAACAACAATATTCTATAGTTTGTGAATTAAAATTCTAACGATATGTCGATATCTACATAGTTGGATATTTTATATATGAGTCCTTCATAAACCATAAGTTGATAAAGACAATGTACCAGTTCGTCAGAAACGAGAACTATTCGTTTTTTTTTTTCATATTTTTAGCTTACAGCATATTTACCAACACCTTGTCCTGCCAAACCACTAAATAATGAAACTATTGGTGTGACAAGTAATGGTAAAAATCACTCGTTTCTATATTAGCAAGTTTCTTTTTCTGTAAATGGTGTTTTATTTACAGTCATTTCTCTCAGTTGTGATTCGTATCGTCTTAGTTTATGTTTTTGTGTGTTCGTCATTGTAACATTATCATTTAAAACACATTCACGAATGCTCAAGATAAATTAGTTTTTAACCACAGCAGTTAATCTGTTTAAGTGTTGCTTTAGCCATTCAGATGGAACATTTAAGTTTTTAGAAGGAGAGAATATAGTTAATATTTCAAGTTGATAAACCTTGAGGGATCCAAACAATTCCAGAGTGTAACTAGGAATTTTCACCAGGCTTGTCAATATCTAGAATTTATCTGTCCTCTCTCAATAAGCGATTCTAAAGTACTGTCTTAACAATCAAGTCACTCCCCACAGTTAGTAATAGTGAATATTGTCATATTTCCATGGAATGCTATAAACGTACCACATCACTCAGTTACACTGACAACTATTAACATGTGAAAGATATTTACTTGAAAATGGTTATTTAAGGAAAACACGTTTATATATCCAGTATGACGAATTTACTAATATATATTTCTTTAGTATTCATATTTTAAATAGAGTAAATTTTCTTGAAATACATCTAACGTATACCGTTAATCGTGTATTGCAAAATTCCAGCCTGTTTTCTTTTTAAATTTGTGGAACTTTCTGGAGTGTAAGAATCAATAATGTACGATACGTGTATGTAAAATGCCAGTACTATTAACGCCAGTACTTCTAAATTAAAATTAGAATATCCAGTTATTCGAACTCGTAATATGTGACGTACGTTACATAAGTAGTAGAACCGTTCAAGACAAATTATAACACGTGACATCAATGACAAAACAGTTGAATGCAAGAACTTTAATTACGTTATTCTTCAGATAAAATCCTTCTTCTACAGGTTCATTTTGTTGTTCTCATAGTAGTTTACATCCTAGCCAGTTATGTGGCATTTCTCATGCTCTGATTGCCACATCACACTACTTGAACCCTTCTCTTGATGTCATTACATCATACTTATGTGGTTCATTTTACATTTTGTTCATTATAGATCTTTTTATTTGAAAATAAAAAGGGTTGTTGTTACGTCATTCATCATGCTTATATGTATTATTTTACACTATGTCCTTTATAAACATTTCTGGTTGAAAATAAATTTGGTTAGTGTGACACCATATCATTATGTTTATATAGTTAATTTATTTTTCTCTTTGTTCACTGTAAACCTTTCTCTTGAATATGTTCGTATAACCATTTTATGTTTCAAGCACTAATTCAAACTCGGAAGTGAAATATTTGTAGAGTGCGAATATATTGAACATTTATTATAAATATTTTCATCTTCATCTATAGTTATTTGTATATACACAAGATTACATAGATAAAGTTTGAATAAAGTTTTAGTGATGTCAGTTTAAACTTTGCCTTACATTTATAGTGTCTATGGTTTTCAAACTGAGGATCCAGGCAGAAAAGGCTGTTGTAGGTTATTTTTGAACCCATAAAAACTTAACACTTTCCTACATTGCAAATATATTTTATATAGATAACTCTTCTGGTATGAGTTTTATTTTTCAGTGCTGGTTTCCATATAGAAAACTGTGTTTATTCGTCATCTGTCTTAAAACTCCATCCTACACCAACGTGGAAAGGAGGTAAGTGTGAGTCGATATATCAGTGTAAGAAAAGGTTACAATATCTTACCTAACTTACTTAAAACTGAAATAACACATTGACTTGTTGGAGGAAACAGTGCATTATTTACCTAGAAGAGCATCCTTCAGAAAATGTCCAAATTTGTCTCTATGGAGTGTGACATCTCTAGTTAAAGGAAAACAGTCGTAGGAGAACGCAATACACATGAACCAAATACAGGCTTCACCCATCTCAAAGTTTGTGTCACTAAACTGGGTGTTAAAAAGAGGAAGTAAATTCTCAATTGTAGATATCATGGCTGATAGACCTTTCCCATAATAGGGTGCGGTATCCTAACTAACACAATACATTTAGACTAGCCTGCCTCTCTTCCATACCAGACATCCCGGGAATCAAAATTGTGAAGAAGATATGATGAGGATTCTTCAGCCAATTAATATTATTTGGTTAGTCCAATACCTCTCTAAAACCAGTTCTCTCACAAAGTACCAGCGGGATTTTATAGGATGGAGAATACCCAGCGAGATATAACGTTCTCTGACATAAATACCACTAAGTAAGAAGGATGTATGGAAATGCAAAGTTTGGACCAGCTGCTCATGTAGCTTCAGTGTCGTGGAGGAGTGACAGTTAAAGAGAAAGGACACTTGGGAATTGAAGGAAAGAATTGTTCAAAGGATCTTGTAGGAAAAGAAGGAATGGATAGAGGAATTCAGGAGACTTCAGCAATGTTCCATTGATTACGAGATCATAAATTGAAAAACATAAGTCGAAAAATAAAGCAAATTTCTATCATTTAATAACACGTAAATTACCAAAACACATTTTTCAGATGTAATAAAGTGAAAAATACTAAGTTTCACGAGTGAAAAAATTATAGAGGGTGAGAGAAAACAAAAGGTCTTGTCTAATCATTGGTGGAAGTCTTTCGTTGCATTATAAGAAATCTTCTGAGTAAAGGTGGCAGTTGCCTCAATAACAAATCTCTAAGACAAACGAACAAGGAGCATGGCTTATCTGTGTGAAAAGGCTTGTATTGTTTCAAAAGGTGTACCAGCCAAAAAATATACTAATCGGCTGAGAATCCCCTGTTATTCCATCTCCTATGGGTTGATTCTTTGGAGGTCTGGTATGGAAAGTAAGTAGAACACTTTAGATGTATTTTATTTCCTAATATGTTCTCTGCACTATCACGAGGAAGAAGATGGACCGCGTTCAATGTTTGTGTTCATATTGACGATTGTGTTATACACTAAATAGGAAGCCAGCTGTGACAGTAGAGTGTATTTTAGTTGAAAGTTGGTCATGTTTATTTACATACAACAACGGAGCTGAATGAAGTTAAAACGTGGGGTAGGTGAAAGTTTCAAGGCCAGTGCGAGAAAAAATATTTTTGCATAATGAAGGCTGCAGTTATGTAAGAACATAGAGATATTCTATGAAAAATAGTATGAAACCAGATATTTTAGAGTATATATAGTAATCTGATATAACTTTCTTGATGCGTATAGTCTTAAAACTTTTCAAAACGGTGGTTGATAATTAATTTTGGGAAACCCATTACATTGTCTTCCCGAAATAAAGTTTGTTTCAGTGAAGCAAACATTTCCAATATTCTGAATTCATCCAGTTAAACTGGCAGACGAACAGAAATCCTTTTTTCCCTCATCTTTTTTTCTAGTTTCCGTTAACACTTCAGCCAGTAAATTTCAAGTTATCTCAGCTAATTATTCTGTAGTATATTTGGTACAATTTTGTGAATCAAAACAAACCATTAACTATAAATATAACTGTGTAAATAAAACTGAATGCCAAATATGGTAAATGGTAATGACCGTGATATATAATATCAATCTTTATATTGCAAAGAAAATATATAAATAAAAAGAAAGTTGAAGATGTATATTTAAAATTTATTAATCGTAACTACAAAGTAAAAATTAAATAATAATAACTGAATAAGTTGTTTGATGTTGTCATCTTATGGAGAAAAAGTACGTTTGATTGGTACATATGTATAAATACTTAGTAAAATATTTCTGAATTAAAACATGCACGTATTTAACAACTGCTGAGCTAGGAAAATATAACTGAAGAAAGGAAATGTAATTAATTTTTAACAACAAATCAAGAGAGAAATATTTAATTTTCATGAAACAACTATATTTTATTAACACTAGCATTTGGGTAGAAAATAACACAAAAATTTTATAACACAAAAGGCCACAAGGTTAACAGAGAATTGTAAGAAAATACAGCGCATGACATGTCAGTTTTGAATTTTTCTTAAAACTCGGAAACATCTTGACAGAACATTAAATAAAACAGGTAATACTGAATAAGCGACAATATATAACTTCAGAATCTGGTTGTTAGAAAAGAAAAGAAAAACTAAATGATGTATAAAATATTACACTATACTACACTCCGCTCTCAATTCAAGTGTTAGGTGTGATTAAAAGTAAAAATTTCCGTAACGTAATAGGCAAACACCAAACATTACAATTTAACACAAAGTCATTATTACTGAAAATAGTACAGAGTTAAATGCTTCTATTATTTACAGATAACAAATGACCTAAACAAGAATTACAGCTACCAACGACAATCGAAATAAAACAATGTACATAAACACATCTAAATGCTGCACTAAATAACCTTTAAAACTATTGGAAAACAATATGAATATAATATTCATTTACTCGCTTAGCCAATATATAGGATTTATATGCTTAAAAACTAAAATTGTAGCACATAAACTTTATCACACTCACACAAGAAATCAACATAAAATTAACAGATACTCATGTTGTATCAGAGAAAAGTGAATGCAACTCAAACCAATATCTCTATCCCATAGTTATTGTCATCCATTAAATAAAATAAAAAGGCTTCTAAACGTTACAGTAAAAACAAAACCATTGACACCATATATATATATTTAATGAATACATATGTCAAAATATATTGTTTCATGAATTACCTTTTATCCAAGTTCTATATGTAATCAACTAAAAGATATAAGTATTAATGCCCGTTCATTGAAGTTTTTCATAAATAGCATTAAACTAATTTTATTGACGGTTATGAATAATTATGTACTATTTTAAACATTCACTTTTAAAGGAATACATACATTAAATACATGTATATACTATCACATCTTTTTAGGTACACGGATGACATTTATAGCTTTATTAATACTATTTCTTATACCTCAAGGTTTTACTTACACACAACAGAAAATAACACGAAGATTTATAATCTTAATAACTATCATATGTTAAAAGATATTTGAGATATGATATTTCCTGTTATAATGATTTTATATGTTATATTAAGTCATTTTAATCTGATACAAAAGACAATTACTTGAAAATATATACAGTTAAAAATGTAAACAGTTAAATTTTAATATCCACAAGTAGCAATCGTATCTACAAAGACAGGTAGAATACGATATTTATAGTTGTAAATTTTTTGTTGTATCTGTTATTTGCTTCACAAAGAAAAAAAAAGTAATACTTTATTTTCCATTATATGAAAAGAAAGAGAACTTTTGTTCGACTAATTCTGAGTTTGAGAGGGTTCACGTTCAAAATTTCAGAAATCAATAAAAGTGATTCGGAAGAGACTTTGATAACTTAGAGAATATTTGTAGCTTGAACCACACTGTATGGGCTTGGTATAACCATGTAGTTAAGGTGATCGATTCGTATTGTGATAGTTAAGTATTTGTTTGAGCTGCTACATATAATACAAAATATAAGAAGTATTACACCACGGATACACTAAATGTCTGGAATTTATTTAAAGGAAAGCAGTCGCAAACAGAAAACTAAAACAACTGCGAGTGGCTGCTCTAACCGCAGAGAATAATTTTCCTTGTTCATTTTGTGGCTTTGTATAGAAAAAAACCTAATCCAACAGTCTTTATTAGTTAACAGAAGACAATTTACAAAGATGGTCACCTTTTCAGTTATACAAACGCGTAGATGGATACCCGTTATTGACAGAGCACAGACAGATCATTACGAAACTGTGTAAATAATTATAGGGAAACTTTTGGCTATATGTTTTGTAGTTTTTCCTTTGTGTGTTGAAGTTCACACTGTGAAATGCTACCGTAATAGTGATTTGCTGTATAGGCATCTGTATATATGTAAGTTAAGAAAACCGATTTATCACAGTTCAGTTACACTCAATATCAAAACATTAAAACAATAAACCTTCACTGAGTTACTGATTACAAACAAATTTATTAATGTATATTAATTTCTTTGTTCTTTTATTACACACTTTTATATGAAATTTGGTTAAAATATGTCGAAAGTTCTCGATAGATTTTTAAGGTTTTCTGAAGTTGAAACTAAGACATTAGTAAATTTTGACACTTCTTATTGGATATATTGATTTATAAAATATAAACTTATTTATATTTGGTAAAGAGATTGGTTTTAACATTCACGTCCGAAACACCCGAATCTATAAAAAATAGTTTTTTATTTGGTACTTGACAAAAAATAGTGGTCAAATATTAAACTAAAAATACAGGTGATGGCACTGTTAGTAAACTTAACATGGTCACTGCAACTCCTTAGAGTAAAGGTTTATCTAAGCAAATATGAAATAGGCATAATATGAGCTAAGTCTTGTTCTTCTAGTATAGCGTTTTAATGGCTCGTTTGTGAAGGCATATACAGTTTACAATATGAAAACACACACCATAAAACATACATATTCAAGATATTGAAGATTACGACGAAAAAATACAAGCGAGTTACAAAGTTATTGTAAGCTAAACTTTAAAGATGTTTTGAATATAACATATAGTTCTTACAAACTTAGGGTTAACGGTTCTACACGAAAATAAACTTATTGTTACATGATGTAAGAAATATCTGTCTTAATAGCACGTTATAATTCATTTTGGAATTTCACGTTTTTATTACGATGTAACTACTTTTCTTATAAAGGCTTGATTTGACCAAAACAAAACTCTTCTTGTTTAGTTAGATGAAAAGTAATATAAATGTGAAGCCAAAATTTTCCAGTAAGTAATGCTAAACAAATATATAGTTCATACGAAATAACAATTCTGGTCATCTGTCGAGTATATAACAAAACTTTTCATTTACAGAAAGGGTAAATCAAAAATGATCAGAGAAAAGACCTGTTGGCGGTTCAACAATAAGTCAAGAGTATTAGAAATTGAAATATAAGTTATTTTGTGACTTTGCCTTTAGCATCTTAAAGAAACATCAACTATCTCACAATTTGCAGTTTCGTAAATAACAACTTTGAAAGACGGCTCTATGCTCAAAATTATGTTTTGATGTATATATTTGTCACGAGTAAAGAATAAAAGTTTAATGATAAAACTTCGTCAAAAGCTGAGAAGAAAATTTCGTTTCGGATTATAAGTCTACAGATTTAAAGCTGTGCCACTGGAAGTCAAGAGAAAAGCGGTTGTATTATATTCTACACTAACACTTTGGATCACTATATATGGCTGAGATATAAATATCTGGAGTTCAAACGATTTACGCTCAAACAGTTAGTTCTTTGGTTTTTATAAGGTTATACAAATAAAACTAACAAAGCCAGAACTACACATATTCAAATAGTATACATCTCAAATTTGACAGAAATGTGAAACACGCACAATTTAAATAAAAGTGGTAATTTTGTTTTCAATGTCTTATGTTATAGCTTGTCATTAAACACTAGACACTTATGACGCGAAAGATTTGTCCCAATTAATATAAACATTTAACCATTAAATTCTTAAAAGCCTCTCTGTAGTTAATGGTTAAGAACCAGGTTCGGATACCCATGTTACAAAGTTATTAAAAATACTGAGTCTTATATTCGGTGTGGAACTTAATATTTCATCGACGATCCAAGTTCACAACAAGCATGTTTGTTTACAGTTGATATTGTCACACTTCACTTGAACTAATATCCTATTATCTTGGCTATTTTCACGTCTTTACAAGCTCACTTTTTATCGAATAAATATTTATAGTCCTCGTAAAAATAATAACGTCCGTAATAATAATTCACTAAAGTTTAACCGTTCTATTTGTATGGATTCAAACTTACTGTGTACATAATTATGTTGTATTAGGTTGAGGAATAATTCGTGAGCGTTTTTAAATAATTTCATTCAAGCATTACATGCAAGACTATAAAATACTTCAATGCATGAACACATTACACCCAAAACATTTATTATGATACTTTATTTCATGTAATACCTAGGTATATAGAATTCATTGTTTTAAACGAAATTGCAAAAAATTAAATGCCGAAAGCAGATGGTGTCGAAAATGCTCGATTTTGTCCACTTGACAGTCCATTTAATGAGCTGAAAATGAAAGCAAAAATTAAAGACATATGAAAATCAAACACACCATCTATTAGAGCAAAAAAATTATCTACCAAATGACGTGAAATATTTTGCGAAAGCGTTTCATTTATGAATATATTTTTTTAACTTGAAAAAACGCTCACGAATTATTCCTCAACCCAATATATTACCACGTATATCTTCAAATAAAAACACAGAAGAAATGAATCTATAAAGCTAGATTAAAACAATTTGTTTTCAAAATAGTTGAAATTAAAGTACTGGTGGATTAGGATAGCTATAGAAATAATTAATATAATGGAGACGCTTTACTGGTACATTGAGACATCGGCAACCTACCATTTTGGATTCCAATTTTAGTTTCATTTTTTTATGTTTCCCGCTTAACCACACCAACAAACTACAGCAACTCATAAAATGATGGCCCGGCATGGCCAAACGCGTTAAGGCGTGCGACTCGTAATCCGAGGGTCGCAGGTTCGCATCCCCGTCGCGCCAAACATGCTCGCCCTTTCAGCCGTGGGAGCGTTATAATATGACGGTCAATCCCACAATTCGTTGGTAAAAGAGTAGCCCAAGAATTGGCGGTGGGTATTGATGACTAGCTGCCTTCCCTCTAGTCTTACACTGCTAAATTAGGGACGGCTAGCACAGATAGCCCTCGAGTAGCTTTGTGCGAAATTCAAAAGCAAGCAAACTCATAAAATGGTAATCGATAGTAACCCACTCTACCTTTAAACACTCAGCTCTTTTATTTGCAACAAACCTTTTACAGAACGAACCAAAAATATAGTGGTAGTTTTCCTGTACAGTAACATGGAACTTAGATCAACAGTTTATTGGCATAGCCCCTTACAATAGCTAAAGCTTCATCTAGCATCATTATCTATGGTTATTGTTTAAACTAATATCACTTGACGCTCTTGAACTAAGGTAATTTCATAAAACATCTAAAAAGATTGTGCTAATCTATAATTGGTGTTAATTAATAATCATTAATAACCGTCCACACGTTTGATTCTTTATGAAACTTTAGCGAGAAACGGATAATCTACATTGATTGGCCTAAACAATATTTATTTATGAGCAAGTTATTTCACCTTATAAATTTGATGCACTAAATAAGCTATCTATAATTCAAATGAAAAAAAACAACTATAAACGTCCATGTTTAGTCTTAGATAAAGCTGTAGTGCAAATGTTAGACCGGTGGCTCATATGACTTTCTTCATATTTAAGCTTTTGTTATTGAATAACTTTGTACGTGTGAATTTTATTTGCACGAAATGTGTCGTGATTTATCAGAACTTTTAATATATTTTACATATGTTTAAATAGTGTTTCGACAAGAAAAAGAGAATTACAAATAAAATAAATATTTTAGCTTACATATATGATATATATATGTGTGTGTGTGAAAATACACTGATGATACAATAACATAATGAATGACTTGTTTATCACGCAGGTCTATACGACAAAAAACAAGTCGAAACCAAAATATAGATTTTTTTACAGGATATAGTTTAAATATCCGTTATATATTTCATTGCAATATATCAGGAAATTATAAATAGAAGGTTGTTCGTTTTTAACTTTGTTCAAAGGTACACACGAGCTATCGGCTCCAGCCTTTCGTAAATTAGCAGTGAAAGTGAAAGGTAGCAAGTCATCACTGTTCATCGCCAGCTCTAATGTTACTCTTGTACAAAGGAATACTGAGATAGATTGGAACATATAACGTCCTATCGGCAGAAATAAGGAGCAGATCTGGGGGAAAAAAGATTCGAAGCCGCCATGTTTAGATTAAGAGTAGAGTACCTTACCCACCTGCCATGCTAGGTGCAAAACGGTAGGAAACATAACATACATTTGGCCGATTAGATGCAAGTAACATAAAAATATTAAATTTATTGAAACTAAAGTAGGGAAGGCAAATAATATTAGCATTAAAACAGAGGCAAATGAGTTTGAAATGTGGCTCACAAAATAAAACCTATGTAAACTAAAGAAAGAGATGAAAACTGAGCTGATATTCAGTTACCATCGTGCCTGCAGCACAGCGTTATGTTTGAGAAATTATTCTGTTAGAAACCTGGCTTCAATACCTTTGAGTAGCTTGGTGTTTAATAATAAACACATAAAATATTAACATCAAACTTCAGACAACATAAAATTCATTTTAATAATTCTTTTACATATTAATACATATTTTATAATTGAAAATACATGCGTGTGTCGGTATAAAGAGTTGTTGTTGTTTTGAATTAAGCACAAACCTATACAATGGGCTATCTCTGCTCTGCCCACCACAGTTATCGAAACCCGGTTTTTAGCGTTGTAAGTCCGCAGACATACCGTTGAGACACTAGAGGAGCGCGTATAAACAGAAACAACGGAATAATCAACATATCCCTTTGGAATACTTAATTATGTTCAGTATTATGCACTTACGATTCACTTTCCATCTCTCTTTTCCTGTTTTTGAAAATGAACGAACATATTAACTGGTTTTATAAGCACATATTCTAAGCTAGCGTCTATATATCAAAGCTGATGATAGTTACTGCCTTTCCAAGATTAGTCGACAATACGAAATAATAAATATTTTACCTTTCATTATGTTAAAAATCATCGATTTTTACCCTTACAAATTACTTCTACTACTCTTTGCTTCCGCTCAAAGAACGATTCAAGTCTCAGCTTTTAGAAAAATCTATTATTTCAAATACAGTTTCTTATAATAGTATGTTATTCCCAATTTATGACTTTTTCCCACCAGTCCTAGGTTTTTCAGTCCACAGGTAATTTTAAGTGGCCGTGGAGAGTGATGCACCATTAAATTTAGAAAAAACAAAAACATTTAAATCAAAACGTAAATATGAGTTTCACAAGTCTAATTCCTAATGCAGGTTACTGTATAATACATAAAATATTTTAGTGTGTTATTCCTATATTTTACTGTTTGTTTTACTATAACAAAAATGATGAAGTAGAAGAGTAATTTAACCACATTTCAGTGGTATCTTTTGTAATCTAAAACAAACACGAAATTGCTGTTATATAAGTATTAAAAGAATGTTTAGGGATTTTAAATAATCCATAACAGTAGAATTTTAGCAATAAAAGTAGACTAGAACTGGATTACTTATAAGCATAATAATGACAGTTTTATTCGATGTTTCTAATTTGTTTGTAGTTCCAACCGTACCTAAAGGAACGTTGAAGTAAAATCATAGAAACAAATGCTAATATATTACGTCTAAGTGAAAGGATATTGTTTGAATAGTTATATTCACTTTAACTAATAAGTATTTGAAAGTTTTACGTGAACAACATCGTATGTACAATTTCACAATAAAATCTGTTTTGAACGTGTAAATATGATAATAAATATTCAGATAAGTCACAATAAATATCTTAAACGTCTTTAAACTTCTACTTATTAAAGTATTAAAGTCTTAAAACATCATATAGTAACTACTTGTTTTAGTTTCTTATGATACATGGAATAAAATTGACAGAATTCAATTATCAGTTTGAAATAAACTATTTGATTTTACTTTTGACATTGATTTATTTCTCTTAGGAAATGGTTGTTTTTTAACATTAAATTGGTATAATATATTTGTAAATTCTTACCTTTATTTTAATAAAATGAGCTGAATGGAGAGTAACAAATAAATAAATTGTTTTCTGGTTGACATCGCTTCAAATGTTTGTGAAATATACATAAGGAATAAAAATAATTGGCTTGATATTCTATAAGTTTGAAAACCAGTATAGATTATTCGGTAATCCAAGTTTATTTAAAATCAAATTTATTCATAATAAACTATAAAGAGATTGAAGATACTTATGTTAGTGTTTAATACAATTTGCGCTACATAACATCAAACTATCAACACTTATAAGTTCATTGATTTCTCACAGATGATACACACTGTCTAAGACTGTTGTTGTTGGGATCTAGTCTTTTCTAAAATACATATAGAGAAAAAATATTTATACTTGACCACTAAACACAAATAACTGTCAGTAATAAAATTCGTCAAGGAAAAAATACTTCAATAGATTGGCGTTGGTTTCTTAATACTAAGATAATCTAAAAACAATTATGAAAAAAAAGAAATGAGTTGCTATAGAATGACACGTCATCACATAATGATATAAAATACTAATTATTATTTCCATAAACACTTGGGAGTACATCTGAATTACTATTGTGAATTACGACTTGAATGCACAAGTAATCATAACATTTACTGTCTCGAGAGGCGGAAATATACATACTAAGGTTGATTTTTCCAGTTTATTTTGTGAGATCGTTTCAATGGAATGATAGGTGGTTAATTTAATGACTTCCATACATAAAAGTTGATATTCCCCAATTGGAAATCACTATGCTAAATCATGTATATAAAATACAGGATTACTTTTAAGCATGCTGTTACGTATTTTACATTTAGTACGTATCGACATTCAATTACCTTCTAAATTCAACTTTCAGGCTGTTTCAAATGGTAATACGTAACATATTAAATCACAGACTCGTCCAAAGTCAATTATAAAAAGTAATTAGAGCTATAAATAAATAAATAAACAGATTTGTAAATTTATAACAATGAAATACCTGAACAAATTTTAGAAGTAATTCAACAAACTTACGTTTTATCTTCTTAAACATTTTTTTTGTTACGTGACTCCTGTTGTACTGGGTTTAAAGAACTCTTTATCGTAAAAAGAAATACTGTAAATCGTATACTTTGAGTGACGTCGGTAAAAATTATATCAAATCTATCTGATGTATATGATACAATCTAATTTAGATTAATTAGAAACTGATTTTCTCAAGTATTTATATTGGAACTATGTTCAATAAAGATGAGATTTTCTCTTCCCACGAAGGAACAGTCGTACATCTGAGGACTTATACTTCTAAAAAGTGGATCTCCATACCCGAGGTTGGCAGAACACAGATAGTTCTTTGTGTAGCTTTGTGCATAACAAAAAACACACAAAACGTTCTTTCATTCTCAAATACAACTGACAAAATATTGTTTTATTAAAATCAAACAGAACTTAAATAATTACGATAAGTATCTTTACGTTGTATTCAAATTATTTCATTCTTTCGATTTTGATATTTTATAACAATCATGTTTATTAGGTCGTTTAAAATATTAACACTACTGGGACAGCGGTAAGTCTACGAAATTACACCGCCAAAATCAGGTTTTTTATTCTCATCAGAAGACACAGCAGATTAACCGATGTAGATTTGCTGCAAAAGCATAAATATTTAAATTATTTAGTTTCAGTTTACATCGTATCAGTTTTTCAGTTCACATATTTAATATATTTTATTAATTTCCGTGTATATATATGTCTGAATATTCCATATTGACAGTTTTTATACATATAAAACGTTTTCACCAAATATATATCTTTTCTTAGACTAGCTCAGATATCTGTGATGTAGCTTTACAATAAAATTAAACAAACAAACAAACCCTTAATTCTGATATTCATTCACCAAATTGTAAGCTATAAACTAATCATTTTTTTATTAGCAGTTAAAAGTAATTAAACTAAAAATTATTTAAAATACACAAAGTTAAACGAAATTATTGAAATGCATCCCCATAAGTGTGGTGTGCTATTTCACATTACTGTCGACAAACGTAAATATTATTTTTAGTGTGGTCCTTCTAATAATTTTATGTTTTAACTGGAACAAATGGAGAAGAAGAAAAATATTTGTAACAATTCTTCCAGAAATTATTTCTATTAATTTAAAACAATCATAAAGCTACTATTGTATGTTCGTTCTAACAATGTTGGCCCCGCATGGCCAGGCGTGTTAAGGCGGGCAACTCGTAAACTGAGGGTCGCGGGTTCGACTCCCCGTGGCGCCAAATATCCCTGCCCTTTTAGCCGTAGGGGCATTATAATGTTACGGTTAATCTCACTATTCGTTAGTAAAAGAATAGCCCAAGTGTTGGCGGTGGGTGGTGATGACTGGTTACCTTCCCTCTAGTCTTACACTGCTAAATTAGAAACGGATAGCACAGATAGCCCTCGAGTAGCTTTGTGCGAAAAACAATCTAACAATGTTTGGGTTGTTTTTTTTAATTAATATTAACGCCATTTCAGAATTTAAAACGGATAAAATGCTGATTACATAATAAGTGCAGTATTATTCTTTTCTTGAAACTGTTCGGATTAAAAACTGTAGCTAAAAATGTGCAACTTAAATCCAGAAAACAAACACTAACATATAAAGTATGGGTTCTGTAGATGTAGTTATTTTCTTTCTGTTGATAAAAATGTTAAAGTTTAAAGTGCAAAACACATGATATACGCAATTTAAAATGAAATCATTTTCTAATTTTTCAAATAGTAGAAAATAATCATATACATCTTAACAAACAGAATAAATGTTATCAAACACTTAATTATTAAAATATGATTAAATATTTAATACCACGTTAACTAAGAGACGCTCTTAAGTCGACATCATACGAAAAATAAAACATAGATAACATACTTCATAAAATAAACTTTTAAATATATTATTGAATTCAAGTTTAATACGACTAAATGGCTGATTTTTAATTTAAAATGGGAAATATTGTTTTTAATTCTAATGTCTACTGTAGTACTAGTAACTGTGACAGAACTAACGAAATTCTAAACATTATTCTTGATATCATCACCTTATAGATAAATTCGGCGACTAAACAAAAGTAATGAGAAAAATCAATTTAATATTCTGTAAGTCATAAAAGAACTGTACATCTTTATGTAATTAGAATCTAATGGTATTTAGCTATAATCAATTGTAAAAATAGAAGTAATACACATGTTACTATTGAATAAGCTTCGTGCTTCTCCGGTAATAATGTAATATCAAACTCTTTATAATAAGAAGTAAATAAATAATACACAGAGACTCCCAGAGGTAGTACTTGTTCGATGCTATTCGTTTCTATAAATGGGATAGAAGAAAATAGAGATTGACACTCAAATCGTGACAAACAACTATAAGAAACTCTCAAATAAAAATTTTCTGGTAAAACAGTTCAACATATTAAGGTTGTCTTTCTTTATTGCTACTTAGCCACTCTTACAGTAGTTTCCAAGTAAGAAGTACTTCAATTCTTCACACAACGATACGAGAAATGTAATTATGGTGTTTCAAACATATGGGAATTAGTGGGAAGTATGGTATTGAACTAGGACGTGAATGAATTAATAATGACATTTAAAGACCAGTGAAGAGAAACTTTCTTCTCGGGTGACATTTTCTTCCATTTCTTTATAATTCTCTTGGGTCTTTTGAATTGAGCAATAACAGGTTAATCCGATGACAGATAGGTATAAAAGCTTAGGATATCTAGCTGTCTTCTCATTCAGAATCTTCCACTCACCAACATCACAGTGTTCTTTAACTAGAAATCTGTATGGTAAGCCTATTTCTCACTCTCGTGGGTTGATATGATGGTATTATAAGCGTGTTATTTTACATTATAATTATTCAGAATTTATTAGAAACCAGTTTGATATAAACTCTTTGGTGACATATCTACTGATATTCTATATTCTCGTTACAGTAACCTTAACGCTTATTTTTTTTGCAGAATCACTAATAACAGTTTAATAAACAATAAAATAACTCACGCTTAGGTTTTAAGCTTTCAAACTCAACAAAACATTATTTCGTTTCTTTGCAGATGCCAATGACCATGTTTTTATCACTTCCATCTGCTGTATTATTAACGTTCCTTCTAACAACTTCATGTTCTTCCCAGTTAAGTGAAAAACGTGGTTTTACTGACCAAGGATGTATGGGAACTTACGACAGTACCAAGCTTGCTCGGTTGAATCGAATCTGTGAAGAATGTTATAATGTTTACCAGGTTCCACTCATTCACAAATCCTGCAGGTAATTTTTAAGAACTGGTTATTATAGAACTTTAATAGCTAGACAGAGTCTCAAAAAGACCAGTGGATACAGCCCTCTACTTTCACTCTGGGGGTTGTGATTTGGAATTGCCCTTACCTAACATATTCGTCCTATATGGTTTTCCAATGGGCTAGCCACCGAGGTATAAAATATCTATCCTTACAAATATATTGGTCAACACCAAATTATTTATGACTAAAGTATAAAGAGATAAAAACTGGGTGGAAATAGATGAAATCAGTGTACCTGTTTGAGCTGTAACGATAAAAATAATGTGAAAATTGATCAGTATTTGCTCTTAAATTTTATACTAACCTTGTGTTTTTGATTTTCTAATATTACCTAGACACATATAATAAAACTATATCAAAATATATCAGTAAAGTAAGTAAAGATAGTTTTATCAAGATGATGTCAGGTTTCAGAAACCTCTACACCTCCAATTTCAAATAGAACCATAGCCTTAGCCATTAGCCAACGTAAAGTTACGTTGATATAAATCTATTGTTTCACACTTTACAATTTTCTATGGTTCTCATAAATAACACATTTCTGTTATTTCCTTGAAGATTCTGTACTTGATTCTTGAAAGATTAAAATAAAATAAAATAAAATAAAATAAATGTTTCGTATGTAATTATACTAAAGAAGATATGTTAGAAATATACCCTATTCTGTTACAATAAATAATTTTGTTATTAATTTATGTTTCACAGAAGAGAAAAGAGTAAGGATATAAGTGTTAAATATCTTAAATCTTTTTGTTCAGATCGAACTGCTTCAAGAACGACATGTTCATCGACTGTATCAAGGTTCTACTTCTTGAATCTGAGGAACAACAGTTAAATAACATGGTGGGAGAATTATTTGGAAAAAGGAAGTAATATCTTCTGCTGAAATAAAATATGTTAACAAGATAACTTGATCCAATCTGTTGTTCAATTCATGAAAGAAAGGCAGCATATTTAAAGATATATTTCTAAGGGTTGTTGGCTATGTTTTATAAAAGTAAATTACAGCCAATTTCTCTTTATATTGTGATATTACCACCTATCATGCGATGGAAGCAAAGTACCAAAAAATTGAAATTTTTTGCAATGTAATATATTGAAAAATATTAACAAATTCACAGAACATAGAAACACAGATTTTAAAAAAATAAACAACTTTAGATTATCATCAGCAAGGAATAAAAAGATAAAGTTCAAATTTATGAGCACAGATATTTTAGAAGTTAAAAAACATTCAGAAGTACTTTGTATATATATTTTTACAAGTTACACAATATTAAATATCTTATTCATTTTTTTCTTTTGATGTCGTATTTCGTGGTTTATATGAGTGAATTATATACATATATCTCTAACTTTAACTCTAGCACAAAAAATTATGAATTTATCCTTTCATGTGCGTTTAAACATACGTCGTCACCATATTTTCTCTCCATCTGTCTAATTAATGACTGATATTTCTTCATCAGCTTATATAACTTCCTTTCAAAGCTTTACACTCTTTCCAATCCTACCGAGATTCGTTTGTTAAGTTACATTTTGTTGTGTTTCTTTCCTGTTACAAAAACAGTATATAAAAAAACAATATACACGTAAGAAACATTAATCTGTTATTATTAACTGGCTACTATCTTGCCACGTGGAAAAAAGCAATAATCACTGTAATATCTATAAAACAAATAAACAGATTAAATCCAGGAAATTTTAGCTCAATTAGTTTGTTACGCTATCTTTGTAAGCTTAAGGAAAAATAACATCAATCAGACTTATAATGTTACACTGTATTAACTGTGTAAATAATTTAATAATAATCAAGCCACATTAGATGTATTTTTAGATGTTAAAAAAGATTTGATAGGGACTGATATAATGCCATAAAATATAAATTAAAATAGGAAAATATTAATGAAACTATAATCACATGGATATAGAACTTTTTAGCCGATAAAACTAACAATATTAAATATTTTTATAACGATACGCTATCAAAAACATTTAATATTAGTGTAGAAGTCAAATAACTTTAACATGTCAGAATATAACCTTATAACACCACAAATACAACGAAACAGAGAAATAAGTTTAGCCCCGAGGCTTCAAAAATTTACTCCCGTCTGTTGATTTGCTTTGCAGGAAACAATTTATTTGAGGGTTTTTATTGTTGTTTGTCACATCTATTTTTCTCAGTATAGTTTTTTAAAGCAATAGCATCAAACAGAACTACCTTTGAGCGTCTATGTATATTATTTGTGAACTTGTATTTATTAAGAGTTTGATATGAGGAAATTATGTTCCTGGTATGGCCTAGCGCGTTAAGGCGTGCGCTTCGTAGTTTGAGGGTCTTGGGTTCGCGCCCGAGTCGCGCCAAACATGCTTGCCCTCCCAGCCGTGTGGGCGTTATAATGGTCAATCCCACTTCTTGTTGACAAAAAGAATAGCCCAAGAGTTCGCGGTGTGTGGTGATGACTAGCTGCCTTCCCTCTAGTCTTACACTGCTAAATTATGGACGGCTAGCACAGATAGTCCTCGAGTATCTTTGTGCGAAATTCCAAAAAATTACGTAATTGTCGCAAAAGCTCGAAATTGACCAATAATAACATGCGTATTCCTTTTATTTTTACAATTAATTATAGCTATTTTGGGATACTATTAGATTCTAATTACATAAAGATCTACGGGTGTTTTATGACTTATGGAATATTAAACGAATTTTTCTTATTACTTTTGTTTAGTCGCCAAATTTATCTACAAGGTGATGATATCGAGAATAATATTTAATTTCTCGTTATTTCTCTCACAGTTACTAGTACTACAGTGAACGTTAAAATTTACAAAAAAAATATATCACTAATTTTAAATAAAAAATCAGCTATTTCCAATGTATTATAAAGTTATAATTTTATTTTAATAGTTCGGTTATCAATGTTTCATTTAGTACATCATAACGACTTAATAACATCTCTTAGTAAACGCATTATTAAATAATTTATCTCTTTACTACATTTGTGAAGATGTATATGATTATTTTTATTACATGTAAATATTAGAAAAATATATCATTTTTCTTTTGCGCACTTTAAACTTTCACATATTTATCAACGAAAATTAATGTAACTCTTCACGCACAAGCCATTCTTAATATATTAGTGTTTATTTACTGGATTTCACTTTCACCTTTTTCTTTTGCATTAGTTATTCCGAACATTTAGAAGGAAAGAATAACACTGCAGTCATTATGTAGTCAGCATTTCATCCCTTTTAAATTCCGAAATGCCGTTAAAATTAATTTAAAAAAACAACAACACAAAACAACCCAAACTTTGTTAGAATAAATATATAACAGTAGCTTCATGACTGTTTTACATTAATAAATAAAAGTAGTGAAAGAAGTGTTAAAATTTTGTTCTTCTGCATCTTGTTCTAGTAAAAACATAGAATACTAAGAAGAACCCCACTAAAAATAATATTTATGTTGGTAGACAGTAATCTGAAACAACACACCACACTTATGGGATATATTTTAATGGTTTGGTTTAAATGTGTTTATTTAAATAATTTTAATTATTTATTACTCTTCACTGCTACTAAGAAAAATAATTTGGTTAATTTAGAACTTACAATTAGGTAAATGAACATCAAAATTGAAGGCTTTCCTTCTTTTGATTTCGCGTAAAGAAACAGGAGGGCTATTTGCGCAAGCCGTTTCCAATTTAGCAGAGTAAGACTAGTCGTCACTACCAACCGCTAACCCTTCGGCTACTCTTTTACAAACGAATAGTGGAATTGATTGTCACATTATAACGCCTACATGGCTGAAATGGTGAGCATGTCGGGGATTCGAACTCGCAACTGTCATATTATGATTCGAGTGCCTAAACCATCAGATCATGGCAGGCCTCAGAATCAAGGGAGTGGCATGGAGATATAAAACACCGTACCTGTCTTCGTACATTTCTGTAATAGCTTGAACCTAAATCCCTATTTGGGTGGATCTAAACTAGAAAATGTGGAAAGAAGAATGAGATTTTCGTATTTTGTATCATAATGTGTCATAAAAGTTGATATTTCCCTCTGGTGGCTATGGATGAAACACCAGATTCAACTAAATATTATTGTTAATAAACATTAAAATAATAATCAATAACAAAAGATATATATATATATAATCAAAGAGTTTTATATGTGTAAAAACAGTGAAGATTGAGTATTCAGCCCTATAGACAAGGAAATGAAGAAATTATATTAATTATATGAATTGAAAAACTGTGAAGATGTAACATTATCATGGGTGATCATCAAATCTCTTTCCTTTCAACTTAATTTTTATTTCTGGGAACAAAGAAATGGCTCATGGCAAGATTGGGAGAATACGGAAGGTATCATAGAAAGTTTTTTTTTCTGCTAAAAATTTTTGAACAGACACAGCAGTTTTTGAAGAACAGTTATCATGATTAAAAAACAAGTGACCATACTCCCACAGCTCGTGATGGTTTCCTCTGACTTTCTTTCTGAAGGGAATAAAAGACCACTTCATAAAATACCTAGTTAACTGCCTAGCCATGTGGTACGAACTCTTAAAGAACATAAAAGAAAACACGTGAACATTGTCTTCAAAATTCATAGAGACTGTCGTGCCTTTTTCGGATGTCATGATGATGAAGACATCCACTGAAATGACTGAATTTTCGTTTCAGGGTCATAACTGTGTATCCTTAACTAAGCACTAGTAATAATGCGTTGATAAAGTTAGGATCAATTGATAGCCTTCTTTTTAAATCCTTGCACTCTTGTCGACGGTGAAACTTTTGGTCATTCGTCAAAAGCCTTGAAACAAATTTTGCAGACCCTCGACGCATGCAGAGATTTTCAGTTAAAATCGCCTTAAATGAACCAAATGAAAAGTTTAGTTTATCATGTAATCGTCGATCACTTCAGATTTTTACTTTCATCTTAGTCACCGTTCCATCAGTGGACGATATCGATGGTTGCCCAGAACGTGGGTCATCTTTGGCTAATTAACGGCCATAAAAGCATTTTATCCACTGATAAATGTAAGCCTTACTTAAGCAGTCATCACCAAAGACATTTCTTAACATTTTGAGAGTATCTGTTCCTTCTTTACCATTTTTCACACAAAACGTGATGTAAACACGTTGCTCTTCTTTTCTGTCCATTTTGTTACAACATGGGCAAGATATAAGTCGGTCTATGAACACGTTTCTTGTAACACGGGTATAAGGCCCAGAAAAATGGCTTATTTGTGAGGTAGATCTCTATTTGTATTTTGTACACACCTCATAGAAGCTCACTGCCTCTGTTCTGGCATCTGTAATAGAATAAGGCTCAGAACGTTTTGATCAGACCTCGTGCATGCTTCGGTTGACATACAAGAAAACGTGAAATAATAATTCAGTTATTTCTTACACTTTAAACTTTTAGCATTTGCATGTATAAATTTGTCTTCTTTTATCAGAAACAAGCTTTATGCTATTAAATATAAAGATAAAAGTATTATTTTTACACGTTTTAGTTAGGTGAAATTTTTATATTTAAACTGATGTTTCACAATAACAACACATTTTCAATAAAATGCTAAATGTTAATAATTTTTTATAAATAGATCAAATCAGGACTATTATAACAATGTTGAAAAAATTCTATAAAAACAAAAAATAAACTAAAAATGAATATCCGTGAACTTCAAAAAGAAGCGAATTGAAGGATAAGTAACGTGATTTTGTTTGATTTTTTAAACCTTCATAATTTCTACATAAAACTGCCTGTAAGTGTTGTATTAAGAATAATAAAAGAAAATGATAACATAAATCACTCAATTATATAAGTACTTTAATGAATGCCATCGAGAAAGATGAATTGTAACTGTCTCAAAAAATAATCCTCTCTGTTCAGAGGAAACCAGTGTAAATGAATTGCTTCTCTCATGTTGATCTCAATACCACATGTTACTGAGGGAAAATATAGTTCGTCGTGGTTCAAACCACTATAGCTACTTCCAAAGGTTTCTTTTCTTCTAGTGAATAATTAAAAGCTGCTACTTGGAATCTCATAATGATAGAGATTGTCTCTATAACGGAAGAAAATATCTCTCAATCCCTGATTATGTCAAATCATCTCACCAAAAAGTCCTTCCACAAATCTGTCAGTTATGATGTCGTCATAATCTTCAGAGACCATCACAGGTTAGCTTTACCATGCAGATTGTGCAATACCTATACGCAAGCTACCAAACTATCTGTGAGTCTTGCATTCAGCTTTTATACTCGACTGAGTTCATTATTCTATTCTCCACTGAGGTGAACATTCAGGACAACTAAATTATATCTCCTTAACTTTCTCGTAGTCGTTACTTGTGATCGAGTGAGTCCAGTGTTGGGTGCTGAATTGTCTCGTTAGAAGTCCAGCTGTTCCATACTGCAGTCCAAAGTATAAAAGGCGGGTTATTTGTATCCTATTTTAAAGGTATTCAAAGACGTAATAAAACTGTCTCTTAATCGACCCTTCAATCATTATGTGGTTATGAGATTCTTGCTTTTGTTGGTTACGTGTGATCGGAATGTTTAGGTGTTTCGTGTTTTACAGCTTTGTAAATTTGCAAATAGAGATGGAACTGTGTTTCTCATGACAGCATTGATCTTGGAACATATCTCTCTCTCAAAGTGTTGTCGCTTATTCAAATGATACAGCGGTATAGCATGTGTTATGACTTATCCGCT
The DNA here is from genome assembly GCF_004210375.1 of Tachypleus tridentatus. Lineage (NCBI taxonomy): Eukaryota > Metazoa > Arthropoda > Merostomata > Xiphosura > Limulidae > Tachypleus > Tachypleus tridentatus. The sequence goes on along the minus strand of NC_134825.1, from coordinate 13,753,249 downwards.
ATCCATGGCCTCATACAGAAGTATAAACATTTGTTGTAACTAGCCTCGTACAGATGAAGGCTCACACGTAGTAGCTGTCAACATATGTTATAGAAAGTACAGAGAGAGACCAGCACCTTTACAGCTACATACCTTTAGACCACTTGAGTTGTTCATATAGACAGAGAGAACCTGTATTAAACATTTAAAGATATTTTCTGAAGATTTGTGTAAAATCAAATTCGTTTTTTATGTTACCAACAAATTATAACTCTAACAACTAGATATTAGAAATATATTTAGTTTGAAGTATAATGCAGTTATACTAGGATGATTAAATGTACATATATCTTTTATATATTTGAAAGACAGAAACAGATTATGGAGAAATGAAGCAGAGGACTTTCAAAGTGCTTATAAAAAAGTCACAATAAATATTTCATAATCTGTTAAAACATAATCTGGAAATATTGACCCTTTCAGACGAAAAAAAACGCAAAAACGTAAAACATAATTATATTCATATGATACTCTGTAGCTAAAATTAAATGAGCTGTGGTTTAGAAAAAGTCATATATAACATTTTAGGTTTATGAGAAACAGAAATAATAGTTTAAACTATGGTTGACAGAAGCAGAAATGTATCACATTGCAGTTTAGAATAAAACAAAATGTCATGTAGTGATTTACAGAGAAAAGTTGTGTTAGGTATATGATTCACATAAAACTAATTTCTAACTTTGTCGGTTTTAAAGAAACAATATTTTACGTATCAAATCACGGGTTAATAATTCTTTAAGCTGTGACCAATCTTTTAAATAATCCAAGTACAGTACTGTTAACAATTTCCACGTATTAAAATTTATCCCGGACAAGCCTCCCGTTTATTATTTTAAGAAGTACAATAACAAGCATCCTAAAACTCAGTAAAATGATAATTTAAAGTTAAAAGTTAAATAAATGTCGATATGTGTATATATTATGATGTTTCCTAACATGATTGATAAACACGGTTTTCTTTTTTGAAACAAATATACTTTAATATACAAACCATAACATAATTTACAAGAACGGTTACAACAAACGATGATCTATGTAGAAAAGACTGACAAACTTACAAACAATATCAGTCGTTTTTCTAGTCTGGATTTCGTTGATATCTCAAGAAGAGTTCACGATGAGCGAGTTAATTTCATGTCGATTCAGGTACAATTCATCTAAAGGGTATCTAACTAGCTCTGCGTTCTTTGTAGAATAATATAATGTTTTTACAAAAATGTTCATGTCCGAAGTTAAATTGTCTGAAATGTTCGAAATTTATACACGTTTGTGGTCAAATAGCTCACGTTTCTGACAAGTAAGCGTTTGTCACTGTTGTAGTTTCTAAGGCTTATTCAATACCAATTGCAGCAAACCAATAACATATATTGTCTCTTGCCGCGTTACGTTGGTTACATTTACATGAGTGATGGTAGTCTTGGAAACTTTATCACGCACAACATTACTGACAATACAATAGTGTCTACGTACATATATATATTGTTGAATTTTACACTCGAGAATCTTCTATAGTTTTAACGTATAGGCAGGAACTTCACAATACAAATGTAATGACATAATTTATATACATTTGTAAATATCACTTAAATGAAACAAACATCAAATAGTAAATCTATCACAAACATTCTCCTTCTGAACTCAGACTACTCTTGTCTTATTGCATAGCGAAAAGTGTCTATTGTATTAAGTAACAGGTGACAGAAAGAATTATTAAGAATGGTTTATGAAATGAATCATTTAAATTATAATGTAATGAAATGAAACATTTTCTCTCTTAATCATTTTCGATTGTGATGGTAGGAATATAGCGATAGCATGTTGAGATGCGGTTAAAAAGTGATAGATTCGAATAGGAAGTTTAAGTTGAGCTCACTTTGCACCTTTGTAAGAGAAAGACTTACATGTGTAAACACCAATCATATCATTGGGTTACGAGTGGCTACACTAAGTTAAAGAACTCATATTTAGGTGTTTTTTTTCATTTTGTTAACAGTTCTAATTTAAGGACAGTTAGGGTTTGATATTAACAATCTAGGTACAAAGTAACAAATACTTGCCAGTTTACTTTTTAACTTCGGATTACATTTTGAAGTGTACAGTTTTAACAGTATATCTTACAAGTGTATGATAATCCCAATATATATATGTGTGTGTGTGTGTTTCTATTCACCTTTTTTATTGGGCCTTACTCATATAGCACGATTCAATTGCGACCAAATAACTAAAGGTGTTTGTACAATTTGTACGATTCTCTGATATCTATCTTACTAAACGACTACAATAAAACGGAACCTTCAAGTACGATTTACACACGTTTGTGGTGACCATACTTTTTATAACATGTTAATTAAACAAAAGAACTTACTTTCTGTAAAAAATGATCTACATTCAGTCTGTTATGTACCATCATGTATGTTTTTATTAACGAAGTACTCACAAAGTAATGTGCGTCTTATGATTTTAGTCCGTTAAATATTTCATTGTCTTTCGCATTAAGCTTTTAAAAATATTAAAGAGTAAATCTCATGTGTTTACTTTGTGTTGTGATGCATGTCTTCTGATTCAGTTATTTAAAGCATGTGATGAATTTTCATACAATCATGTTGGTATTTAATTTAATCTTGTCATAATAAGTTACTAAACTAATCTTTTTTCATTTGAATATAAATGAAAAAATATAGCAACAGGATTTTAAACATCTTATTCCTAATATATATTTTAAAAAATAATAAATAAATAAATTTGTCTACAAAACACTGCTTGCTAAAGTAAACGTTGGATAGAAACATACCACCACTCCATACATAATGCTTATAATTAAGTTACTCGAAAAGGATGATGTTTTCTCATCATCCAGTTTAAAAGGTCAATCCATTGTCTTTACAAGTTTGTTGTTATAACGGAATAGTGTGAATACCATTTAATCCTAAAGCTGTTGCGGGTCTATTAAGGTTGAAAGAGAAGTATGTCTGGAAATATTATTTTAGTGAATCAGTAAAAATAACCGTTTTTGAGCTGTTACTTTCAAACGTCTTTTAGATGTGCAAAACACATTGTTTCTTCATTTTTTCTCAAATAGAACAAAGTCCAGCCAGAGCGATTAAGAATATGGTTTTACAGATATCTTTTATGTACCAGTAAGAAAAATGTCGAACAAAAACTATTTGATTTGATTTTGAGAAAGTAAACTTCAGACCTTACAAACCAGATAAAATCTCACAAAAGCATATGTATAACACCAGCATACCTTTTTTGTTATTTTCTAGGAAACTAAGGAGTAACTTGTAATAAATTAGAATGTTTAGAGAAAATATGATAATCATTGACTCAACCAGAAAAAAGAAAAATCATTTCTGTAATTTTCAGAGAACAAACAATCCCGAAATGTGAGAAGATTATAAGGATAAACCAAATAAAATGTTCCTTCCATAAAATTTATTTCCTAAAGTTTATGGGATACTAACATGCTAAATATGTATAATTCAACAAATTTGAATATTTTAACGATACACAAGAAGTAGTTCAAGAGCAAATAACCAAGAAATTACATTGCACAAAGGAATATATCTCTAAATTTCAGATAATATGTATACAAATTAGAAATCAAAATTTTAACGTAAAATCTTTTCAACAATTGATTTTCACACTTTGAAATTTAATAAAGAATCTTACCAGGTTCATGTCATATGATGGTGCAATTATTCATAAAAACAAAAAAAGATGGAGTAAGATGCAAGATGTGTTACTTATTTAACGTACGAACTCTTTAATTTTTATGATAATTCTCTATATCATTCGTACTTTAAGTTCAGTAGTAATTAATTTTGCCAGAAAAAGATATCATACACGAGCGATTAAATTTTTATTTTTAAATTTTTCATTGAACATCATTTGAAGATTATTATTTCTTTTTCAAAAGACCTTTATAGTGTTTGTTATCAAGATTACTAGTAACTAGAAAATATTTCAAACAGTGTGAGTAGTGATATCATGCTCGATAAACTTTGAATATCACGAAATACAAACTTTATCACGAAGTTACACACATACAGACTGTGTAGTAAATGTTGGATAAGCTTTCATACAAATTAGCTTCATTCCAAGGCACTATGTAAAATTTAAAATATTGAACAATCAGTCAAAAGTTCACTTTAGTTACATCATGTATTATTTTTTTTAGACACAGAAGATACAATTAGTGAATAAAAAACAATGTTATTATATATCAGATAATTTGTGCCAAAAAGGACATTTATTTCCATATTTAGTTTTGTAAATCAGTTGAGTTTAAAGAATGTATAGCGACTATTCTTGGTACTTCTGTGTCCAGAAGGGAGTTTTTATTACTAATTGTATATAGTTCATACATTTACTTGGCTTCTTTCAGCTTATTCTTGACTTCAGTCACATGTTTTGATATTCAATACAACAAATAAGTTCAAAGTACTTTAGTTTTAGAAAATATTCAAAGCATGACCGCAAATTTGGAAAAGCTTTAGACTGTTTCTATTCACTGAAACAGATAACGGTTTTGATTGACTGTGAGATACTCAATCTGACTGATGATTTTACTGAAACAAGATAGTGGTTGATATGGGAGAAAACAATATTGAAATATAAGCTCAACAAGTAAATTATAATATATTTTTATAATACATATGTATTTACTGGTACTAAATCTATTTAGCACAAATATTTAAAACTCCAAATAATCATATGTTTTAAATTTAATATTTACTATAGCTTATCTATAGTTGTAGTGTGCCACTGGATTTAAAATATAAACATTACGTGAAGTATAAGAGATTTACTGTTTTATTGTATAATACAATGAATTATACGTTTGTACGTACTTGAATAACGACCAGCTGTTTCTGATTAGTGCTGATAAAATCGGTTAAAGTTAAGATATATCCCATGTTTTTTTGTAATTTAAGAATTTCTAGGTGTTTTTAAATCTATTTCAAACAAGTATGTCAAAATAATACCAAGAAACGCAAATTCATTTTAAAGAGGTGAGACTTTCTAAATGTACAACTTATCTTAGTGCTAAAACTACTTAAAATATTTCTTATTGGTTCATTAAAACTCAGTTTCTAAATAATATTCACTTAATTTAAAAGATTTCATTGAGAGGAAAGTTTTCATTTTGCGAAAAACATTGTTTCATCTTATTCTTAGAATTCTTTCGTATATTTGATTTGTATTTCGCGCAACACTAATTTAATAATGAAAGACTCGGAAGAAAGCAGCTAATGATAACCACCCATCTTTTGGAATACTTTTTTTCCAACGAATAATGAAACTGACCGTCAGATTATAACACTTCGACGGCATAAAACGTTAGCATATTTGATTGTGAGTCGAGCACCTTAACTACTTGTTCATTCCAGTTTGTCTCTTAAGAAACAAAGGGGATAAAGGATAAGTTCTGCTACTGAAACAGAATCCAATATCAAAGACGATAAAATATAATCTATAAAACACGAACATATAAAGTAATCAGACACAGGAGTTTAAAAAAAACTGTAAGTACCACAGTAACCATCATGTGTCACTTGACACAATGTAAGTAAAATGCATAAAAAGAAATTCTTTATTAAAATATTTACTTATTTTCAAAACAATTTTTTTTTCAAATGTATACAGAGTGGCTCATTATTAAAGTATTTATTTTTAGAACAAGTTTAATGAATAAATAAATATATAGTCTCGTATCATGGCATAAAAAAAACATTTGTTTTGTTTTTCTTATGTGGAACCTACAGCGCATGCTCACATAATATGGACTACACACTGGTATGAGATGTGTACATTTATTGGTATTAAAAAAAAGACAAACAATGCATAGTTAAGAGTCCCAATGTAAATGCCTACGATGTAGAGAAATTTGAATACATCATTTATATTTTGAATAAAAGTAAGTTTTGGTTTTATCTTCATTAAAATTTTATAATAATTAAATTTATAAAAAATCATGAGACGGGTTGACATAACACTATAACAGTGTAGTATACTTTGGATTAAATAATGTGACAGTTGGGACTATTGTTTTGGAAATTAGTAACTTGTATAAATCCTGCCATTAATATTTATTGTTAGTTGACAACACCATCAATATGAGATTACACACATCCCAGATATACCATTAAATATTTGGTAATGATCACATTAAATATAATTCTTCTCATTGAAAAGTTAGAAATAATAAACATATTCTATGAACTTCAGATTTCTGGATTTATAATATTCAAGAAGTGATCTGAAGTTTACTATATTTAGGCACAATATTCCTAATTTTTAACTACGGACAAACAATACGAAATACCCACCAAAAAGCTACATACTCTAAACAGAATAGACAAATCGACTGTAATAGTTATAAACTTCAGAAATGATAAATAGAAGTGCATTCTATAATACACTGTTGCTCGATCCTAGAGCCCTGTGATCAGTACCTCCAATATTAACCCAAGAGACACACAGAATAACTAACATGACATAAAAAAGAAATTTAGAATTCTTACAGCACCAGCTATGTGATATAAAGAACATTTAAATACTGAAAGAAGAAACGTTCCATGATACAATAACAATAATAACTTAAAAATGAGATAATGTTTTACAACATATACATATAGTTTGTTATACAAAATAAAGTAAACTTGTAATCAAAGTAACAGTTCTTGCTTCTTGTCACAAACTTCCCATCTTTACTGAGCCTTTATGAGACGAATTTTTAAATCGACTTCTAATTCTTTACATGATTTATAAAAAAGACAACTCCAATCTAAAACACAATGTACACTTGTGGTTTATTTTTACAGTTGTATTTTCTAATTACTGAACACAAAAAAAAACACAACCATCAGGATAAAAACTGTTTCAGCACAGTTTTTCTTGGTATTGTTAATAAAATGTTTTCGTTTTTTAAAAGGTAACTAGTGGAATATTTTTTCGTATTGAGACTAAAAATGCATTTTTCAGAAACCCTCTTTCAGCGATTTTAACATTCACTAATAGGACAGAAATTTGTATCAGAATATTATACAATTTAATCAAATTTCTTAAGCATAACTCCTTCCAGAAAATCGATACTATATGTTACTTTAATATGCAGAAGTATACTGTGAGATGTAAAGAAAATATTAGTTTACACAATTTCTTTAAAACAAATTATTTAAAATATTCATATTCATTTATAATAAAGTTTTAAGTTGTACTTGTAAAGTTGACCGACAGATGACACTGGTGATGTTTATCAGTTGTATATTTCTGTCATTTGTTTTTTAATTCTGAATTTTTTCTGAGCATATTGGTTGTTTGTTGCAAAATATGGAAATATTATTTTAATTAGATTGTGATGAAATTCAATAACACATATGTTTAGTATCGCAAGTGAATAAAAAATTTTAATTCGATATCAACGTTTACGAGATATTTCCCTTCATGATTATTTGTTTGAATTAGCACAAAGGTACACAATGGACTATTTGTGCTCTGCCCAGCACGGGTATCGAACCTCGATTTTTAGTGTTGTAAGTTCGCAGCCGTACCGCTGAGTCACTGGGTGGCCTTAAGTTTGTGAAATATACTATCGTTAATATTATCGTCTCCCAGTTAATGTTAATGTGAATAGCAAAGTAACATATACATAAATGTTTTAATTCTTATTAATAAAATAACTTGATTTTTCATATCAATTTCACATCCGCTTCATCTAGTATGCAGATTCAAAATACGTCCAGTTATACAAATATATAATTTACGAAAACAAGGCTTCACCTGTATTTGCAACAATTTTTTTTATCGTAAAATTTCGTTAATGTGTTTTTACTCTCACTTATCACACAGATCTGCATGGTAGTACCACTGCCATTACAGTGTGTTATTTTAAGACTATAATAATAGTATATTGTACCATAATTCTCTTTATAGGCTATTGTGAAACCACAGTTACTATTTTCTATAGTAGGTTCACTATGACTAAAGAAAGTGGAAAATTCTGATGACTTTCCAGTACGTGATAAACTGATATACTAGAACAAACTTAAAGAAAGCAAGCTAGAAGTTGTATGTAATTACTTCTAGATGCAGTTACCAATGGAAGTATCTATGTTCAAATTTGAGCGACTGCAGATTTGAAACACTTGCAATTTTTTTCCACCCAAGCATTCTTTTCAGAGCTATTACTTCAAACTTATAAAACGCGTCTGTATAAACTATGTAATGCAACATAATTTTATACAGGAGAACTTCAATAATCTTACCTGCAGAGAAACCTTTCTGATCTGCAAGTATAATATTCTATTGAAACCTTCAGAATGTTTAAGTGCAATATTCTATTGATACATTCAGCATGTGCAAGTAAAATATTCTAAAGAAATCTTCAGGATCTGCATGTACAATACTGCATACTAATTCTTTTATTACATAAACAACATCATAATTTATATCAGTAACACGTATTAAGATTTTAAGTTCTGTGTCTTATATAATTTTACTTGAATGTATTGTGTCTGTTTGTTTTTACTTTCGCACAAAAATAATAAAGGCTATCTGTTCAAGATAGTGTAAGACTAGAGCGAAGACAGATGGTCATCATAACCCACCTCTAACCCTTGTGCTACTCTTTCATCAATGAATAATGAACTGACAGTTACTTTAAAACGTCTCCAACAGCTGAAAGGGTGAGCATGTTTGACCCTCGAAGTACGAATCAAATGCTCTGACCAACGGGTCATGCCAGGCCTCAGTTGCCCTTAATTAAAAGCAGAGTCCGAAAACTTTTACCATGTATTACTTCCCTGAAAAATAGTTTTAATATAAACAAATAATTATTATCAAAATCGTCACTCATATGGAAGCATATCTATTACCTCCAAAAGTTATCAAAGACTTTATAGAGAGAAAATATAAAAACCGTTTTGACAATAATTTAATGCAAATTAACATTTAAAGACAAAGTAGTAAAAAACACAAAGCGTTTATTTTGCAAATGTTGAACACGTTTATATTTTACATTACAAGGAGAAATCATGATTTTTAGTCTTTATACATATTTATTTTAAACACATAAATATCACTTCTTTAATTCTATATATTTAATTTCAAATAATTTATTTTTAGATATAATTTTTTTGTAATTTTAGAAATACAGTTCATGAAATATTTAGCTCTTTATAAACATCTTTAAACTTATAACCATGCAATACATAATAATTTATTGTTTCTTCTTCTGGTTCTAAGATTATACGTGTTTCTACATTTTAAAAAGGTATGTAAGGCATGCGGTGTTTTATCTTTATACTTGAGCTAAAAGAAGTCTTAGAGTTCTTTGCTCCTGGCCTCACAGGAGCAAACCTTAGATTTGAACCGTAATGCTGCTGAACATGTTCCACACTTTCAGCTGTGATTGTATAATATGATTGACATTTGATACCGCTTTTACTTTCGAGGGGAATGAAAAAGCTTCTTATAGGCATGTTATTGGTGGGTTGATTCTTAACATTTGCAAATATAGATTTTACTACGTTAATAGGCCAGGTATGGACAGTTGGATTAATCTGAGGGCGGGGTTTGAATCACCGTTGCACCAAATATCCTCGCCCTTTCAGCTGTAAGAGTGTTATAATGTGACGGTCAACCACACTATTCGTTTGTAAAATATTAGCTCAAGAGTTGGCGGTGGGTGGTGATGACTAGCTGCCTTCCCTCTAGTCTTACACTGTTAAATTAGGGACGGCTAGCACAGATAGCCCTCGAGTTGCTTTGTGCGAAATCCCAAAACAAACAAACAAACAAAATACAACAGTGGATGAGTTTGTATTAATGTTAGTTCAATTATTTTAGTCTCAGAGGCATCCAATAATCCCAAGTGGAGAACCATCTTTGTTAATTGTCTTATGTTCTTTGATCGAGATACTTGTACTAGCTTTTTGTTATAAAATACTACGAACGGACAGCCTCTCACAATACCTTTGTTTTCTACTGGTATTTGTTGGCTTTTTGTTCAAAGAAATCCCAGATATTTCGAGCTTCTCAGTTGTAACAATTGTTATATTTTGTATTATACTAAGCAGTTCAAGCAGATACTTTATGTCATTGACCCTTAAAATTCTGAGGTCCGACATGGCCAAGTGGTTGAGCACTCGACTTGTAATTCGAGGATGATTGGTTCCATAGCTTGTCACACCAAACATGCTCGCCCTTTCAGTCGTGGAGGCGTTGTAATGGGACGGTCAACCTTACAATTAATTGGTAAAAGAGTAGCGCAATAGTTGCTTGAGGATGGTGATGACTAGCTACCTTTCCTCTAGTCTTACACTGCTAATTTAGGGACGGCTGGCGCAGATAGCTCTCTTGTAGCGTTCAACGAAATTCAAAAACAAATCATTCAATAATTCAAAGAGAAAAATATACAATTAATATTTTTTAATTTGTTATTTTTATCTGAATTATAAAAATAATTCTTTTATATACTGATGGTATTCTGTTACGATTCCTTCAGATTGTGTTAAATTGAACTATAGACAGATGTAAATCATATAGTAAGCTCAGCATTATAAAGGTTAATCACTTGTCTAGAGTTCCTAGTATATAATAGAAACTATAAATTGTGTGACATTCTGCACAAGAGAACGACCGTTCGACTGAAATTGTGTACTCTAAGTGTTTGCAAGTGGGAATTATTACTCACATACATTTGTACTTGTAAGATAGTGCGCATCTTTCTTATGAGTCAAGATAATGGAAGATCACTTGGAAATGAAGCGTTCCCTTATATTACAAAATTCGAAGTCAACCCTCTGAGAGTGCACAAGGATATTATATGAATTCGGATCATTTTTATAAAAGAAGTTAGCAAAGAAAACACAAATAGAAGAAATTTCTTTTGTGTTTCCAAAAGACAAAAACGTTTAAAATGTTTTGTCTGTTCTTCTGTACTAAAATATATTGGAAATACATAGACTAACTTATTTATCTACAAAATGTGAATCTAGTAACCGGAGCAATGCCGGGTACTTTTGCTAATATAGATTGATTAAAATCTTGGAAAATCTAGAAAATACGTTTTTTAACACCTTTCACACAAACCAGCAAACTATATTTTAATACAGAGCACAGAATGGTCAAAGAGGAGTGAATCCAGTGAATTTGTGTTACATCTAGAGATCTCGATAATTAAAGTTTGGTAGAACTTCTGAATCAAAAATAAACTAAACATTACAGAAAATGTCACATAATGAAATATGCACAGATTACACTGGTAGTACCATTATATTAACTTTATTATATTTTCTCATTATTGCAGAAATATCATCTCTTGTGACCTAGACCTCGAAGGTAGTGTCAATATCTTCTTTTTATCTAATTAAAGCATCTCATACGTTTGTGAATTTTTTTTATACGTATCAAAATGCTGCACTGGTTTGTGTGGCAGTTACTAAAAATCAGCTAGAAGTGGTATTTTTGCTTATATAAAAGAATCTATATATACCAAAAGTTATGCTTATATTCCTGGGTCATCTACATTAAACTAGTGCTAGTCACATGTAAGAGAACTACAAATGTATAATAAAAATGTAAATGTTTCTTTTTCCGCATTTTCTACTTTTATTTTATTTTTTATTTTCTTTAACCACTTGCAAATTATTTCTAGAATGTAAAATGGATGTACTGTGTCAACCTCAATTTTACAAAATACATTTCTTTAGTCAACTGTTCTCGCATTTCTGTGTAGCTGTTCAGCTATATTCAGGCTTAGTTCTTAGATAGCAGTTTCTAAAAATTAAAAATCATCTTGACAATTAAACTAGAATATTACCACTTTAATGAATATTAAGAAGGCTCATCATCTCACATTAAGATATTAAACTTCCATTACGAAGTTTAAACTCGTATAAACCCAGTAATGGTTAAGGATCAGTGTATTTATTTAAATCCCTATTTTACAGAAATTTGTTTCGCAGAAATATTTCTAATTGAGTTATTTTATTTTCCACTTTCAAAACAAAATAAATTAAATGGTTATTTTATTTTGGTTCAAGTGACTGAACCAGGATTTTTAGTCTTCGAGAAGAAGGTAAATTTACACAAGATTAGAAACTACCATATTAAAGTTTCTAAAGAATGTTGTTATTAAAAATGCATGTATTTTGTTTCAAAACAAAACTATCTCAGACTATCAATTTTGTCTACTTTGAAGAATCGAACTTTCTATTTCAGCGTTGTGTGTTCGTAGACTCAATACTGTTGTACAAAAAATGAAGTAAGCAAGAAACCAGCAAAAGAAATATTACATCAAAGAAAGTTAACATTATTATAGCTAAAAAACTAAAGATTTAACTCTCAACCAGTGTTATTTCTCCTTGTCTAATTGTTTTACTTAAATCTACGAAAACCATCATTCTGGAGGTTTGGGTTAAGTTCTTCTTATATAAATAGCTTGTAATTCTGTTTTGTATTCTATACTTATAATAACGAATTATATATACTGCAACATAGAATATATCACATTTGAAGCAATTAAACTGTACATTGATTTTAACAAATGGTTGTGAAAATAATATTCTGCTTAATTTTGTTTAATAATATAAATGTCTTTTTTAACAATTGTTCCATTTCAGTAAATTTTAACATATGTGTTGTCGGACAGTTTGAGGAGTTGTGTAATGAATTCTCAACGAAGTTTGCTGAAGCAATAAAATAAGTTATCCAATCAGATCAATTCAATAAAATCATTCTTGGTGATTATCAGATCAGTTTTGTTTCTTTCAGAATTTCATACACGTTCCCTCTAGAGTTAAAGCAGCTAGCCAATTGTATCTGTTGAACTCTTAAATTACTGTTGTTTAACCAAATAGGATTTGACCATTAATCTTATAGCACACCCATAAACGCAAAGTTAGTCAAGTGGTTGTGTGGTAAAGAGGCTCGTACAATCAATCCTCCGATGCACAGTTTGTGTACACTAACCATAGACCACACGCGATCCTTGAAATGATACCTGTATAATATACTCTTAGATTTTCTACAAGATTTAAGTAACACTATTTACATGAGACTAAGTTACATAACTTTTCACATCTGTTGAACAGTATGTTTGTTCCCATGTAGCGAAACTCGTAGTTCCATATCACAGAGTGCTTAGTCCAATGCCGTAGACTGCTGTAAACTGTATAATCTCATATCACAGAATATGCAGTCTCATAAAGATGATAATATTTAACAGAATAATATTCCATGAAGAACGATGTTTTGTTAATAACAACTTCTTTAGAGATATTTAGCCATGTGAGATGTAAATGTGTTATTTCTTTAAGGAATCATTTTAAAGTGTTTATCTTTCAAATATTGATTTTTGCCAGTAAAAATGTTTAATCCACTGCATTCATTATATTCTTCAAGAAAGTGGAAAAGTCAACTGTCTTATCTCGGAAGTATAGCCAGATTGATGAAAGAGAACTGTATGGTATCTAAGCAAAAGGAAATAAAAATTCAAAAGTGCAAATCCTTGGAAACGAGTTCAACATTCCTTGGTTCAATATGGAATAAGTGTATGTGTACGTTACTGTCAACTATCAGGATAAAATCTGTCAAGTTCATATCACACAAGTAATATTATCACAGTAGCGTGTATAAAAGTGGATGTTATGTGTTACTATATGAACACCACTGTAATATAGTTGACCTGATCAAAGACGTGCAACGTGAAAGAAAATATTTTCAACTTCATTGGGTGGAAATTATTTGCTGATCGGTTATAAAGTATGGAAAAACCGACAGATGGCAGCAAAACAAACACGAGAGTCTTTTCACTGCTTTGGCTTTTTTTTTTGTTGTTGTTTATTTGAATTTCGCGCACAGTTACTCGAGAGCTATCTGCTCTCGCCGTCCCTAATTTAGCAGTGTAAGACTCGAGGGAAGGTAGCTAGTCATCACCACCCATCGCCAAGTCTTGAGCTACTCTTTTATCAACGAATTGTGGGATTGACCGTCACTTTATAATGCCCCACGGCTGAAGGGACAAGGATATTTAGTGCGACCGGGATCACTGCTATAGCCAAGATCAATTACCAAGTAAAACATCAAGATCCAAATGTGTTGTTTGTAAATTGGATAATTTAATATAAAGTAAGAATATACTGCTCTGCCTTGGGTAACATCATGGATTATGTCAATTCTATAAACTTTGAAAATCAAAATTGTCACATAAGATGGAATTGAAATAAATTTTGGTTTGGTTTGATTTTCGCGCAAAGCTACACGAGGGCTATCTGCGTTAGCCCTTCCTAATTATAATGGTGCAGTCAATTCCACTATTTATCTATAAAAACAATAGACCAAAACTTGGCGGAGGTGACTATCTGCCTTCCATTTATTTTTGGTTACATATTATGTTTTATTCGGAAGAGTTTACAGCTTATGATTAATTTAGGTTAATTTATTACTATTCAAAATAACCGGAAATTTGAATTTATAAGTTAATTAAATGTGGATATGTATCCAATTTATGGTATTTAAATACAAGATTGATACATACAATTTTGTTTTTTTACAACAATGCATTTTAAAATACAAACAAACAAAAACAGTACATTTTATAACAACGGAAAGTACCAATAGTTAATACAAATGATGAATTATATAGAATAATTTTAACGAACTTACAAAAATGCTTGGTTTCATATCCGGTCTAGAACCGGATGCATGGATAAACAGCTACTGTGTTCAAAATTATGTGGTATATAGCAGGTTTATGAAAATCATTCAAAGAAAGAGACAGAAAGAAACGATTCTAAAAAACTTGAATTAAAACTATTTGTTGAATTAAATTAATTTTGAGAAATTGCAAGGCACCAATAAACATAAAAAAAAACTCGTGGATTGGGATAGCTACAAAAATAAATAATATAATAGAGACACTGGACTGGTGTTTGACACATAGGCAAGTCATAGGGAAACTTAAGAACCAAAAACGGTACGTGGAAATTTTATGTTAGGGTGTTTCATATATTATCATATAATTATGATGACATCTAGCCAGGCCGTATTCTTATGTTCGAATTTGGCTATGATATCAATGTTATAGTTACAGCTACCTACCATTTCGGATGCCAGTTTTGATTTCATTCCTTTATGTTACCGTTCAACTGCACCAACAAACTGCAGAAAGTCATTAATAGATAAATACCTTTTATTTACAAAACGAGGCAAAAGTGTGGTGGTAGTTTTACTGTACAGAAACAACATGGAATTTATATTAACAGTTGGTTGGCATAGCACCTTTCAGCCCCGGTATTGCCAGGTGGGTTAAAGAGTTTGAGCCGTAATCTGAAGGCCGCGGGTTCAAATCCCTGTCACAAGAAATATCCTCACCTTTTCTCTCGTGGGGGCGTTATAATGTGAGAGTAAATCCCACTATTCGTTGGTAAAATAGTAGCTCAAGATCTGGCAGTGGGTGATGAAGACTACCTGCCTTCTTTCTTGTTT
This sequence comes from Tachypleus tridentatus, assembly GCF_004210375.1. Lineage (NCBI taxonomy): Eukaryota > Metazoa > Arthropoda > Merostomata > Xiphosura > Limulidae > Tachypleus > Tachypleus tridentatus. Next base: position 13,737,715 of record NC_134825.1, on the reverse strand, counting down.
TACACTGCTAAATTAGGAACGGCAAGTGCAGGTAGCCCGTGTGTAGCTTTACGCAAAATTCAAACCAATCAAACAAAGCACCTTCCAGTCGGTAAAGTTCCATCGAGCATTATCAACTATTGTTATTGTATAAACTAATATCACGTGACGATTTATAATAAAGGTAAGTTCATAATATCCAGATAATGTGCGTTATTTAACAATCAACAATTACCGTCTAACCGTATGATTCTTTAGAAATCTTTAGCTACAAACGGATAATCTACTTTGGTTGGCCTAACCAATGTTTAAGTATCAGCACGTTATTTCACCTTATAAATTTGATGCACTGAATAAACCATCCTTAATCCAATTGAAAAAAAACAAACTCTAAAAGTGTCATCTTTTAGTCTTAGATGAAGCTATACTACAAATATAATAGCGACAGCTCACATGACTTTCTTCATGTTTAAGTTTTTGTTCTTGAATAATTTTGCACGTGTGACTTTTGTTTGCACGAAAATTTGTATTTATTTACTAAAACTCCTAATATAATTTACACATGTTTAAACAATGCTTTTATGCGAAAAAATATTTACAGGTAAAAATGTATTTTATCTCATATGAAAGTATGTGTTTTCTTGTTGCAAAGCCACACTGAGCTATTTGCTGAGCCCACCGAGTGAAATCGTACCCCTGATTGTTGCGTTGTAAATCCGTTGACGTATCGCTGTACTACCGGAGTACCTATGTGTGCAGGCTCATAACCTAATAAAATAATGAATAACCTGTTTATCACACAGGTCTCTACGACAAAGAACAAATTTAAACCAAAACATAGATTTCTTGAAGAGTATAGTTTAGATATTCGATATGTATTTCATAGCAATATATCAGGAAACTCAGAATGGAAGAGTTGTTTGTTTTGAATTTGGTACAAAGGTACACGCTAGCTATCGAGGCTAGCCGTCCCGAAATTAGCAGTGAGAGCGTAGAGGGAAGACAGCTAGTCATCACCGTTTACCACCACTTCTTGGGTTACTCTTCAACAAACAAATAGTGGGATTGACTGTTACGTATAACATCCCATCGGCTGAAAGGACGAGCAAGATTGGTGGGACGAGGATTCTAATCCGCCACACTTAGATTCGGAGTCGAGTACCATTCCCACAAGCCATACTAAGCCCAAAACGGAAGGAGACATATAACATGCATACTGGCCGCTGAGCCACAAGTAATATAAAAAACATAAATTGTTTTCAATTTCTTTGAAAAAATACCTTGGAAAAACAGAGATTGAGACTTCAATCGTGAGTAACATGAATAAGAAACTCTGAAATAAAAACTTCCTGCAGAGCAATTCAACAGATTAAGGTTATTTTTCTAGATTGCTACATGGCCACTGTTACATGTATTAATAATCATATTTAATGTCCAGTGATGAGAATTTTTCTTCCAACGGGATATTTTTTTTCCACATTTATATGATTCTTTTGGGTCTTATGAATTGAGCAATAGCAGGTGATGACAGATAAGTATAAAAGCTTAGGATATCTAACTGTCTTCTCATTCTATATCTTCCACTCACCAACGTTATAGTGTTCTTTAAGTGGAAATCTGTATGGTAAGTCTGTTTGTCACTCTCTTTGGCTGTTACGATAGCTTCTTAACCGTGTTATTTTACAACATTATAAATATTTAGAATTTATTTGAAATCAGAGTCTTCTTTGGTGACATATCTACTGATATTCTATATTCTCCTTTTAGCAAACTCAACGCTTAATATTTTGGTAGAATTACAAGTTATAGCTTAAATAACAATAATATAACTCACCTTTAGGTTATAGACTTTTTAACTCTGCAGAACATGCTTTCGTTTGTTTGCAGATGGCAATGACCATGAGTTTATCACTTCTATCCGCTGTATTAGTAACATTGCTTTTAGCTACCTCATGTTCTTCCCAGTTAAGTGAAAAACGTGGTTTCACTGACCAAGGATGTATGGGAACTTACGACAGTACCAAGCTTGCTCGGTTGAATCGAATCTGTGAGAATGTTATAATGTTTACCAGGTTCCGCTCATTCACAAATCCTGCAGGTGATTATCAAGAACTGGTTGTTATTGAACATTATTAAGTTGACAGAGTCTCAAAAAGTCTAATGGATACAGTCCTCGACTTTCACTCTGCGGGTTATGATTTCAAATTGCCCTTACCAAACATGCTCTTCCTATTTGGTTTTCCACTGGGCTAACCAACGAGATATAAAATATCTACTCTTACAAAAGTATTTGCCAACCCCAAATTAGTTAGAACTAATTGATATAAATTGGTTGAAAATTTATAAAATCCATGTATGTTTATGCCACCTGTAACGATAAAAATAATGTGATTATTGATCAATACTCACTATTAAACTATATATTCATCTGGTGTTCTTATTCTTATAATATTATATTGGAACATATAACAAAAATATATGAACAGATGTCATTAAAGTAAGTAAAGACAGTTTTATTGAGATTATGTTAGGTTGCACAAACCTCTACACCCCAGATTTCAATAAGAACCACAACCTTAACTCCATTTGAAAAGGGAGGTTAAGTTATTTTGCTGTAAATCTATTTTTTAACATTTTTCTTTTCCACTGTTTTCTTAAGCGATATATTTCTCTTATTTATTTAATGTTTCTGTACTTGTTTACTAAAATATTAAAACAAAATAAAGAAAATGCTTCATAAATAATTATACTCAAGAAGATATGTTAGATAAATACCATCAACTATAATAATTAATTGTTGTTATTTCTTTACGTTCTACAGAAGATAAAAGAATAGGATAGAAGTGTTAAATATATCAATTTTTTTTTTCAGATCGAACTGCTTCAATAACGACATGTTCACCGACTGTATCAAGGTTCTACTTCTCGAGTCTGACGAACAACAAATAAATAGCATGGTGGGAGAATTATTTGGAAAAAGGAAGTAAAATCTAATTTTGAAATGGAATATGTTAAAATTATAACTTGATCCAATTTTCTGTTGAATTGACGAAATAAAGAAAATATATTTAAAAATATATTTCTAAGGATTATTGACTACGTTTTATATAACAAAATTATATCAATTTGTGTCAATGTTGTAAGATTACAAGATATATTGCGACGCAAAAGTACAAAAAAATTCTAGTGTTTCTAATATAATGTATTGAAATATATTAACAAATTCCAGAAAAAAGAAACACAAATAAAAAAAATCAACTTTATATTATCATCAACAAGTGATAAAAAGTAAATTCAAATTTATGTCACAGATATTTTAGAAAATGAAAAAAATCTATTCAGATGTACCATTTATATATTTGTTACAGGAAACAATACTGGAGTATGTCATCCCTATCAGAAAAAGCACGACATCAAATAACAATGTACGAAAATAAATCTTTATCTTCAACGCCAAAAATTATGAACTTATCCTTTCATATTCGTTTCAACACACGTTGTCTCTATATTATATGGCCAGTTATTTACAGCTACATACCTTTAGACCACTTGAGTCGTTCAGATAAACAGAGAGAACCTGTATTAAACATTTAAAGATATTTTCTGAAGATTTGTGTGAAATCAAATTCGTTTTTCATATTACCAACAAATTAAATCTCTAACAACTAGATATTAGAAATATATTTAGTTTGAAGTATAATGCAGTCATGAAAGGATGATTATATCCTTCATATATTTGAAAATGATTATCGCTACATCAAACAGAGGATTCCAAAATACATATAGAAAGAGTCAGAAGTAGTATTTCATAACCTGTAAAGCCACAATCTGGAAATATTGACACGTTCAGAGGAAAGAAAACTAAAAACTAAAAACTTAAATATACTCAGATGATACTCTGTAGCTAAAATAAAATGAACTTGTGTTTAAAAAAACAATATATAACAATCTAGGTTTATGAGAAACAGAAAAACAGTTTCAACTATGGTTGACAGAAGCAAAAATATATTATACTGTAGTTTAGCATAAAAGAAAATATTATACAGTGATTTATAGAGAAAAGTTATGTTAGGTATGTGATACACATAAAACTAATTTCTAACTTTGTCGGTTTTATAGAAACAATATTTTGCGTATCGAATCACAGGTGAATAATTCTTTAAGTTGTGACCAATCTTTTAAATAATCAAACTACAGTACTGTTAACAGTTGTCACGTATTAAAATTTATTCCGACAAGCCTCCAGTTTATAATCTTAAGAAGTACAATGTCAAGTATCCTAAAACGCAGTTAAATGATAATTTAAAGTTAAAAGTTAAATAAATGGCGATATGCATACATATTATGATGTTTGCTAACATGATTGATAAACACAGATTTCTTCTCTGACACAAATATTACTTTAATATATAAATCATAACACAATTTACAAGAATGGTAATAACAAACAATGATTTATGTACAAAAGTTTGAAGTCTTGTAAACAATATCAGTCGTTTTTGTGGTCTGGAATTTTCTTGATGTCTTAAGGAGGGATCTCGATGAGCGAATTAATTTCATATGGATACAAGTACAATTCATTTGTATGTTATCTAACTTGCTCTGCGTTCTTTGTCGAGTTTGTCACCATTCAAATAATATAATGTTTCTGCGAAAATGTTCACGTACGACGGGAATGTGCCAAAGTTAAATGGTCTGTAATGTTCGAACTTTATTCACATTCGTGGTCAAATAGCTTACGTTCTCGACAAGTAAGTGTTTATCAGAGTAATAGTTTCTGTTATTTATTGTACACAACTTGCAGCAAACCAATAATATATAATGTTTCTTGGCGCGTTGCGTTAGTCACACTTCTCTGAGTGACGATAGTTTTTGGAAACTTCATCCTACACAACAATACCGTCAATACAATAGTCTTTACGTACATATATATATTGTTGACTTTTACACTCGAGAATCTTCTATAGCTTTAACGGATAGGCAGGAACTTCACTATACAAGTGTAATAGCATAAGTTATATACATTTCTGAATAAAACATAAATGAAAAAATATCAAACACTAAATCCATCAAAAACATCTTCTTCCTGAACTCAGACTACTCTTGTTTTATTGCATAGCGAAAAATGTCTATTGTATTAAGTAATAGGTGACTGAGATAAATATTAAGAATGATTTATGAAATGAAATACTTAAATGGTAATATAATTAAATCAAACCTTTTCTCTCTTTATCACTTTCGATTGTGATGATAGGAGCATTGCAATAGCATATTGAGATGCAGTAAATAACTAATAGATTCGAATTGCAAGATTACTTGAGCTCACTTTGCACCTTCATACAAGGAAGACTTATATGTGTACACATAAATCATATCATTGGGTTAAAGGGCTAATATTTAAAGGACATGTACGGATTGATATTAACTATCTAGGTGCAAAGTAACAAATACTCGCCAGTTTACTTCTTAACTTCACATTGCATTTTGAAGTGTACAGTTTTAGCAGAATATAATAAAAGTATATGATAATCACTATATATGTAAGTGAGTGTATTTTTCTCTTTTGTTATTTCCTATGAAACTGAGAAGTAGCTTGTAATAAATTAGAATGTTTAGTGGAAATATGATAATCATTGATTCAATCAGAAAAAAGAAATCTATCTCTAAATTTCAGATAATATCTAAACAAATTGGAAACCAATTTTATACGTAAAATGGTTTCAAACGTAAACGGAGAATGGTTTCAACAATTGCTTTTTACACTTAGAAATATCGTATAGAATCTTACCAGGTTCATGTTATGTGATGGTGTAATTATTCATACGAACATAAAAGATGGAGTAAGATGCAATATGTGTTACTGAAGAGGATACTTACCCAACGTACGACCTATTTAATTTTTATGATAATTCTCTACGTCATTCATACTTTAACTTCAGTAGTAATTCATTTTGCCACAACAAGATATAATATACGAACGATTAATTTTTTTTTTTTAATTTTCAATGAAACATTATTTGATGTTAAAATTTCTTTTTCAAAAGATCTTGAGACTGTTTCTTATCAAGATTTCTGGTTACTAGGAAATATTTCACGGAAACAAACAGTGAAAGTAGTAATATCATGCTCGATAATCTTTGAATGTTAGAAAATAAAAATGTCATCACGTAGTTTCACACATATAGACAGTGTAGTGAGTGTTGGATAAGTTTTCATGCAAATTATTTCATTCCAAGGCACTCTATAAAATTTAAAATGGTGAACAATCAGTCAAAAGTTCAATTTAGTTACACCACGTGTTATTTTCTTAGACACAAGTTATCTAATTAGTGAATAAAAAACAATGTTACTATATATCAGATAATTTATGCCAAAAAGGACATTTTTTTCCACATTTAACTTTGTAAATAAGCTGAGTTTAAAGGATGTCTAGTGATTATTCTTGTTACTTTTGTGTCCAGAAGGGAGTTTTTCTTACTAATTGTATATAGTTCATACATTTACTTGGCCTCTTTCAGCTTATTCTGGACTTTAGTCACATGTTTTGATATTCAATACAACTAAGAAGTTCAAAGTACTTTAGTTTTAGAAAACAAAAAGCATGACCGCAAGTTTAGAAAAGCTTTGACTGTTTGTATTCACTGAAACAGATAATGTTTTTAATTGACTGTGAGATACTCAATCTGACTGATGATTTTACTGAAATAGGATGGTAGTTGATATGTGGGAGAAAACATTTTGAAACAGAAGTTTAACAAGTAAATTATAATACATTTTTACTACATACGTGTATTTACTGTTACTATATCTATTCAGCAGAAATAGTTAAAACTCCAGATAATCATATGTTTTATAAATAAATTTAATATTTACTGTAGCTTAACTGTAGTTGTAGTGTGCCAATGGATTTAAGAAATAAACATTGTATGAAATCTAAGATATTTACCGTTTTATTCAAAAATACAATGAATTATACGTTTGTACGTACTCAAATAGCGACAGAATTAGCTTTTTCTGATTCGTGTTGATAAAATCGGTTAAATTTCAGACATATCTCAAGTTTTAACACCATCATGTTCAAATACCAAAGTGTGTAAACTTTTATAACAGAAAAAATGATATTTTTTTTCTATTTTAAGAATTTCTAGGCGTTTTCGAAACTAATTTGAGAAAGTAAGTCAAAAAATACCGAGAAACCCAAAATCAATTTTAAAACGTTAGATTTTCTATATGTACATCTTATTTTAATGTTAAAACTAATTAAAATATTTCTTATTGGTTCATTGAAATTCAGTTCCTAAATAATATTTACTTAATTTAAAGGATTTCATTGATAAGAAAGTTTTCATTTTGCGAAAAACATTGTTTTATCCTATGTATAAAAATCTTTCGAATCTTTGATCTGTGTTTCGTGCAACGCTATACTGGAGTTATTTGCGCTAGTTTCCCTAATTTAATAGTAAAAGAATCGGCAGAAAGCAGCTGGATGATCACCACCATTTTGGGGGAACTTTTTTCTCACAAATCATGAGAGTGACCACCTTGACGGCTGAAAACGTGAAGAAATTTGACGTGAGTCGAGCGCCTTAACTACCTGTCCATTCTAGTCTATCTCTGAGGAAACTTAGTGTATAATTAAGTTCAGCGACTGAAACAGAAGCCATAATCAAAGATGATAAAAATTATCCATCAAATACGAACATATAAAGTGATCAGACACAGGAAATATAAAAGACTGGAAGTACCACAGTAACCATCCACTGTCACTTGATACAATGTAAGTGAAATGCATAGCTTGAAAATTTGTATTAAAATATTGACTTATTTTCTAAATATTTTTATTCAAATGTATACAGTGTGGGTCATAATTTAAGTATTTATGTTTAGAGAAAGTTTAATGAAATAACTAAATATGTAGCCTCGTATGATAGCATAAAGAAACCATTTGTTTTGTTTTTCCTACGTATTACCTACAACTCATGCTCACATAAAGTGGATTACACACTGGTATGAGATCTATACATTTATTGGTATTAAGAAACATACAAACAATGCACAGTTAATAGTCTCATAGACGATTATGAGTAGACTGTGAATACATCATTTTATATTTTGAATAATAGTAGGTTCTGGTTTTCTTTTTATTAAAATTTCATGATAATTAAGCTTACAAAAACATGAGAAAAGTTGACTTTAGCGCCTTAGCATCGTAGTACACTTTAGATTAAACAATATGACAGTTGGGACAAATGTTTTCGACATTAGAAGCTTTTATTAATCCTACTATTAATAGTTATTGTTAGTTGACAACACCATCAATCTAAAATTACACAGATCCCGGATATACCATTAAATGTTTGGTAATGAACACATTAAACATAGGTCTCATCATACAAGAATAATAATTAATTAACATATTTTTATGAACTTCAGATTTCTGATATTATAATCTTGAAGAAGTGATCTAAAGTTTACTATATTTAGGCAAAACATTCCTATTTTACAACTGTGGACAAACAACAAGAAATACCCACCACTTATCTACATGCTCTTAAATGAATAGAAAAATCGACTGTAACAGTTAAGGACCATAGAAATGATAAAGAGAAGTGCATTCAGTAATATACTATGGCTCAAATACAGAGTAATGTGATCAGTACCTCCAATATTAACCCAAAAGACACGCAGAATAACCAACATGACTTAAAAAGAAATTAATAATTCTTACACTACCAGCTTGGTGATATAAGGTACATTTAAATACTAGAAACAAAAAAAACGTTCCATGATATAATAACAATAACAACTTAAAAATACGATATTTTTTACAACATATTCGTATAGTTTGTTATGCAAAAAAAAAGACATTTCCCATCTTAACTAAGAACTTATCAGACAAATTATCAAATACACTTCAAATTATCTACATGAGTTTATAAAGAAACAACAACAACTCTAGTGTAGAGCACATTTACACTTTGATTTACTTTTACAGTTGTGCTTTCTAATTACTGAAAACAAAGAAATCAGAACTACCAGAATAAAAATTCTGTCATAACAATTTTTCTATAGTATTATTAATGAAATATTTTAGTTGTTTAAAAGGTAAATAGTAGAATATTTTTTTCGTATTGATACTAAAAATTCATTTTATCAGAAACCCTCTTTCAGCGATTTTAACATTCACTGAAGGACAGAAATTTGTATCAGAATATCACACAATTTAATCAAATTTCCTAAGCATAATTCGAATCGGAAAATCGATACTATGTGTTACTTTAATATGTAGTAGTATATCGTAAGATGTAAAGAAAATATTAGTTAACATTGTTTCTTCAAAACAAATGATTTACATATTTCATATTTATTTATAATAAAATTATGTTTCGCACCCACTTTTATGTTGTACTTGTGAAGTTGACAGACAGATGACACTGGTGATGTTTATCAGCTGTATATTTCTGTCATTTGTTTTGAATTTTGATATAGGCATGACAGTGAAAGGACATTTTCATAAAAAAATGGAGTGCTCATTATGCCGCTATGAACCCAGTTGAGATTACTTTTGAAAAGCTGTCCTCAACTGTTTAAGTATTGCACGATTCCAAAGTAAATGTGAACACAAGAGGATTAACTCAGATTTTGCTGTCTCCTGCATGTAATTTCTCATTTTTCAGTTTGCTTTCTTTGTCGTGAGGAACTCTGAAAGAAATTAATTTCCACTGACATATTAAACAAATAAATTAGCATCATTTCTTTATTATTATTTTAATAATTTCACCTGCACATTTGCCATTTTGTAGAGTCTATTCGTCTTTTTAAATTTCACATTTATTGGTTAGTATTACAAGCAGGTTCATGTGTTTCTACTTACTTAATAAAAGTTAATAACGTTTGGTTTGGGTTAAAAACCTTTACCTTTTTGTCATGGCAAGTTTCAATTATCGTAATGATATTTCCAGATTTACCCATGTAATTTAGAAATTATTTTTTGGATGATCATTTCTAATATTTCGTAAGAAAGAGATTATTTTTAATTACCCGTGGAGCCAATGCATTAGATCCGCATGAGACTTATTGATGACGTCATATCTGGGTGCCAAGAATACGAAAAATATAGTTCTCCGTGATGGAGAAAAAGGTGAAACGGAAACATTGTGACTCCTATTGGAAATATATAGTCACGCAGGTTAACAATTTCGCGAAATTGTGGTTGCATATCGCGTATTAAAAATGTTTTTTAGTATCATATAAGAAAGAGTTTCATTATTGTAGGATATTCAGTTTTACTGACAGTTCTGCCGATAGAAACAGAGCATGTAGTAATATTAACAAACCTGTAAGCTAGTACTTAATAGAACATGAATAGAGATATGGTTTTAATGATCGAATAACGATTATTTTGATAATTGCACATTGATATTAGCTTGAATTTGTTGTTGTGTGTCTTTTAATTACATGACAGTGTTAAACATTGTTGGAAAGTAGGATTATTGATTGGTATATACTATTTATTTAATGTTGGATGTGCAACCTCTTCTCTTGAATACATGAGAATCTATACAGTAAATGCATCGGATAGATGTCAAATAATGTCCTAAAATGTTTAAAACAAAGATCTGGTACCTACTTGGTGATTGATATTCAAAACCATCAGGAAATCGTCAGGTTGACAGCATAAAAGTCGAGGAATTGTTTACACTTCACATCAGGTTCATATGCCTGAAATGAATTTGTTGTTTATAAATGTATCTGGTAAAGGAAGCATGTGTGGAGAGGTCTAATGTATAAAGTGTTAAAGAATATTGTTAATATTTTTATTGAAGATTTTTGGATATATAAAACTGTTTAGTGTTGAGGTTACAACTTGGATTATTTTGTGACTTAATGTTTTGTGATTGTTTAAATCTTCTTTAAGCATTGGTAAAGTAAAAAGACAGTGTTTGTTTACGACACATACTTTATGTGAATTTGGTTCGTTTTCAATTCTTTTATGAATTTATTATATAACATTTTAATGAAGTCATTCAAGATTTGAATTTATCGACAAGAAACTTTTTATTCTTTGAACTTAAACATTTATTGTTCTTTTCGGGTGCTTTTGTAGCAGTAGTTATAACTTGGGTTTTAATTGGCATTGAATGGCTTTACTGTCTCTGTACATGTGTGTTTATTTTTTATTTTACAAGTTTTAAAAGATTATTTATCTTCTGAGAACACAACATGAATCATGCCTGCTGTTCAAAGTATTAATACTTGAATGTTATCAAAATTATAACGTATTGTTACTTTCTAAATCATTAAATAAAATGACCCCTTCCCTGACACAGCAGTATGTCTGCGGACTCACAACGCTAGAAACTTAATTTCTTTACCCATGGTGGGAAGAGCAAAGACAAGTCATTGTTTATGATTCAAGTAAAAAGTTTGTATATACAGTTATCTTAACGATACATTTATAAACCAGCAGAGAACTCACGGATTTGGAAGTGATTACAATTTATTATATCTATAAAATTATCATAAAAATCAATTAGTAATTACACTAAAAACAAAATGAGTACTAAGACAGCTAGAAGTACATATAAAATGTATTTTTAACAACAGTTTCTTTATAAATATATATATAAACATTACAATGTTTATAACCTAAATCGTTTTTTAGTAAACTACTAGACCAATGGTCATCATATTTCGCATGTACCTTTCTGACCCTGAGAGGAGGGACTCAAATGAATAAAGTACTGATGAGAGCTCTACCTGAGAAGCCCTAATGTCTTACAGGTGAACAAGTGAATTGTTTGATCGATTGTTCCCAAACGCATGATGTACTCTTAAGACCCCTGACTATTAAATAGGGGTACAGTGTTGACTATGTACATAATATGTAACTAAAGGATGTCCTTATTAGGTTTTTACATTAACTGAATGTGAAGTTCAGTGATAGCTATATATATCATGTAGTTACAGGATGTGGTTCTTATAAGGTTTTACATTAACTGAATATGGATATTTAAACATCTATTATTACTTATTTTTGCCAGTACAATATTTCTACCATGCAAATAATCTTCCATCAAATTGTAGCTTACTCAAACAAATGATTTTCAAATTACCTCATACTCTTCACGTTAAAGTCATCTGTAAAAATATCATGTGTGTCTTGTTGTGACCAGAATACACCTAAATCAGCTTTGGTTAACCATTAAGCAAAATAGACACGTGTTTAGGGCACCAAGAGAAGAGGGACACCACAGTGTTTTTCTTTAGCTATCATGTCCTTAAATCTTTCACGCCACACTCAACTTTAGTAGATTTTTTGTAATTGTCCTTATCTGCTGTGTTTGACTTTTCTCTGCATTGTTAGAAAAACTTTTTCTTTGGCTCGGTGAGTGACTAAAGTTTCTAGAAACTACTAAACTATACATCTTAAGTAAGAAGTCATCGATTTGAGAAAGATTACTGTAAAGTGCAGTACAAAATGTTCATAAAACTACAGGTAAAATATGATCGTATGTTATGATGTCTGACCTTGAAGATGATATATTTTTCTTAATCATTCCTTCAGTTATGGCTATTTATAAGAAATTATAGGCAGTGGAACTGTTTTGTTTTACCTTTTACTGCTTTATTCAGTCACATCTACAGAAGAATAAGAGTATAATACTACAGAAACACAAGTCAAACGAAATGGTGACAGATGTACACAGAGACGTGGCGAGTTTCATGTCTTCTTGCCTTTGTTTTCGTACGTTATGTTTGGGTTATTGTCTTGTTTGTTTTAGTTTCATTTGCGTTAGTATTGCATTATTCACGTGTGTTTTGCAATATTTTTTATTAGTGTTTCTCACTGAAGCTTTTCTGAGCCACATTTATTTTTCTGCAAACAACGTGTTGTAAAATAAATCTACTTTGTGTGTGAGTGCATGTTTTGAAATTTATCATACTAAGAAAAAATTTAGAAAGGAATGCCACTGTAATAATGCTACCGTTGATAGATTACATGTAACCTATAAGTATGTTTTGGCATGAATGTATTCTCTTGTGATTATGTAATAATATAAACAGATCTGAAGCTGAGATTTATTTAAGGGATAAATATAAAGTTGCTCGGTCTTAAATCACAATTGAGACCGAGCACACTTGCTTTTATCCTTATTCATTAATAACTAACCAAATTTTGTCAAATATTTCATTTTTAAACTCAAAAATGGAGATCATAATTATATTCTCTTTACTTCTTCCTTGATTCTATCTGACGTCATAAATTTCCGACCCTGCCTGGTTTTCTGGTGATATTTTTCTGAGACGAACGAACAATCCGAGACAGGATTTTAATTACCTCATTTTAATTATATATTTTAAAAATAAATAAATTTGTCTACAAAACACTGATCGTTAAAGTAAACGTTGGATAGAAACATACCACCACTCCATACATAATGTTTATAATTAAGTTACTCGAAAAGGATGATGTTTTCTCATCACCCAGTTTAAAAGGTCAATCCATTGTCTTTACCACATTGTTGTTGTAACGGAATAGTATGAATATTATTTAATCCTAAAACTGTTGCGGGTCTATTAGGGTTGAACAAGAAGCACATCTGGAAATATTATTTTTGTCAATCGAGAAATAAAACAGTTTTTAAGCTGTTAATTTCAAACGTCTTTTAGATGTATAAGATGTTGCTTTTTCGTTTTTTCTGAAATAGTTTTTTGATGAAGTTTTTTGATCCAGGTTGATTAACAATATAGTTTTACACATATCTTTTATGTTCCAGTAAGAAAAAATGTCGACGAAACACCATTTTATTTGATATTGAGAAAATAAACTGCAGACTTTCCACACCATATAGAATCTGAAAAAAACCATATGAATAACACCAACATACTTTTTTTGTTATATCCTAGGAAACTAAGGAGTAACTTGTAATAAATTAGAATGTTTAGAGGAAATATGTAATCATTAATTCAACCAGAAAAAGAAAAATCACCTCTATAACTTTCAGATAAAAACACTTCCAAATCTGAGAAAATAATTAGGATAATCCAAATGACAATAGACACTTAGAAATTTTATATAGAAGCTTAACAGGTTTATGTGATGTGAAGGTGTAATTATTAATAGTTTCAGAAAATACTGGAGTAAGATGAAAGTTGTGTTGCTGAAAAAGATGCTTATTTAACTTACGAACTATTTAGTTTTTATGATAATTCTGCATGCCATTCATACTTTACTTTCAAGAGTAATAATTTTGCCCCAGTAATATATTATACACAATCAATCCTATTTTTATTCATAAATTTTCCATGGAACATCATTTGAAGATTACTATTTTTTTTCAGAAGATCTTGAGACTGTTTGTTATCAAGATTACTGGATGTTAGGAAATACTTCACAGATACAAACAATGTGAGTAGTGATATCATGCTCTATGAACTTTGAATGTTAGGAAATAAAAACGTCTTTACTTCGTTACACACATACAGACAGTGTATTAAGTGTTGGATAAGCTTTCATACAAATTGTCTTCATTCCAAGGCACTAAGTAAAATTCAAAATAGTGAACAATCAGTCAAAAGTTCAGTTCGGTTACCTCATGTTATAATTTTTTTAGACACGTAATATACAATTAGTGAATAAAAAACAATGTTACTTTACATAAGATAATTTGTGTCCAACGAACCTTTATTTCCATATTTAGTTTTATAAATCAGTAAAATTTAAAGAATGTACAGCGATTATTCCTGTTACTTCTGTGTCCAGAAGGGAGTTTTTCTTACTAACTGTATATAGTTCATACATTTACTTGGCCTCTTTCAGCTTAATCTTGACTTCAGTCACATTTTTTGAAATTCAATACAACAAATATTTTCGAAATACTTTAGTTTTAGAAAATATTCAAAGCATGACCGGAAGTTTAGAAACGCTGTTCACCTTTTGTATTCACTGAAACAGATAATGGTTTACTTTGACTGTAAGATACTCAATCTTGATATGGGAGAAAAATATTGAAACAGAAGCTTAACAAGTAAATTATAATATATTTTTACTGTATATATGTATTTACTGGTACTAAATATAGTAAACACAAGTATTTAAAACTCCACATAATTATATGTTTAATAAATATATTTAATGTTCACCATACCTTGACAACAGTTTTTGTTATCACTGGATTTAAAAAATAAACATTATGTGAAATGTAAGAGATTTACCGTTTTATTCTATAATACAATGAATTATACGTTTGTACGTACTTGAATAACGACAGAATTAGCTGTTTCTGATTAGTGTTGATAAAATCGGTTAAAGTTCAGACATGTCCCAAGTTTCAATACCACCATGTTCAAATAACAAAGTGTGTAAACTTTCATAACAGAGAAAATGATAATTTTCCTATTTTAAGAATTTCTAGGTGTTTTTGAAACTGTTTCAAGTTAGTCAAAATAATACTCAGAAAAGCAAATTTAATTTAAAGAGGTGAGACTTTCTTCATGTACAACATATATTAGTGTTAAAACTACTTAAAATATTTCTTACTGGTTCATTGAAACTCAGTTTCTAAATAATATTTGCTTAATTTAAAGGATTTAATTGATAAGAATGTTTTCATTATGCGAAAAATAATGTTGTATACTCTGCTTGGGAATCTTTCGAACATTTGATTTGTATTTCGTGCAATGTACACTGGAGTAATTTGCGCTTGTGTCACTAATTTAACAATGAAAGACTCGGAAGAAAGCAGCTAATGACTACCGCCCATCTTTTGGAATACTTTTTTTTTTAACAAATAATGAGACTGACCGTCAGATTATAACACTTCGACGGCATAAAACGTGAACATATTTGATTTGAGTCGAGCACCTTAACTACTTGTTCATTCCAGTTTGTCTCTGAAGAAACAAAGGGGATAAAGGATAAGTTCTGCTACTGAAACAGAATCCAATATCAAAGACGATAAAATATAATCTATGATACACGAACATATAAAGTGATCAGACACAGGAATTTAAAAAAAACTGTAAGTACCACAGTAACCATCGATAGTCACTTGATTCATTGTAAGTAAAATGCATAGTAAGAAATACTGAATTAAAATTTTTACTTATTTTACAAAATGTATACAGTGTGGCTCATAATTAAAGTATTCATGTTTAGAACAAGCTTAATGAATAAATAAATATGTAGCCTCGTATCATAGCTTAGAAAAAACATTTGTTTTGTTTTTCTTTTATGGAACCTACATTATGCTCACATAATATGGACTACACACTGGTATGAGATGTATACATATATTGGTATTAAAAAGCAGACAAACAATGCACAGTTAAGAGTCCCAGTGTAACTATAGACGATATAGAGAAGACTGTGAATACACCATTTTATATTTTGAATGAGACCCATGCCATATGACGACAGTCTTCCAATTCCGAAACCACCAGAGGAATGAACCTTAGACGAACCAGATGAAGAAACTGCAATGCAGGGAACTGGCAGTGATATTGTTCCGGATTTTGAACCGTGCTTCTCATACGATCCACATCTCATACAACAGTCAAAATTAAACGATCTCGTCAGAGATTTGGGTCTGTCAAAAGCAAAAGCTGAATTGCTGGGGTCGAGATTGCAGGAATTGGTGATTGCTGTCACCAGGTACGAAATTTTTTGTTTTTCGAAACCGACAAGATGATATAACCAAATTCTTTGCACAAGTTGACAATCTCTGTTTCTGTGTTGACATCGAAGTATTATTCTCTGATTTGGGTTGTGACCATGACCCGCAAGAATGGCGTATCTTTATTGATTCATCAATAAAGCCTCAAAGCTGTTCTGTTACACAATGACAACGTTCACCCTTCAATACCTGTTGGCTATGGGGCACACGTGAAAGAAACCTACGAGAAAATGGAAATGTTGCTGAAGCACATTCAGTACAGCAAGTACAACTGGAATATATGTGAAGATCTGAAAGTCGTTGCTATGTTACTGGGACTACAGCTCGACTATAAAAAGTACTGTTGTTTTATCTGTGAATGGGACAGTCGTGCCAAAGAGACACATTATTTTAGACAGAGCTGGTTACCACGTAAAAAGTTAGTTGCAGGACAAAAAAATGTGACGTATGAACCGCTTGTCGAATCGGAAAAGATATTATTGCCTCCTTTTCACATAAAATTGGGACTTATGAAGAATTTTGTGAAAGCAATGAACAAAGAAGGCGAAGGTTTTCGTTATTTAAGACAGTTGTTCCCAAGAATAACTAAGGCCAAAATCAAAGAGGTCATTTTTGTTGACCCTTAGATCAGACATGTTATGAGTGACAAGCGGTTCGAAGATTTCTTAGTTGGGCCGGAAAAGATTACCTGGAAAGACTTCAAAGACGTTGTTGACAATTTTCTTGGCAAGTATAGAGCTCCACATTACATTCAGCTGGTAGACAAACTTCTCAAAGCATACAAAACAATGAAGTGCAACATGTCACTCAAGATTCATTTACCCTACTAACACTTGGACTTCTTTCCGCAAATCTCGGTGCTGTCAGTGATGAACAGAGTAAAAGGTTTCAGCAGGATATTGTTACAATGGAAAAACGATATCAGGGCTACTGGAATCCGTCAATGCTTTCTGACTTCTGTTGGACACTGCAACGTGATGCACCAAACATTGAATACAAACAAAAATCAGGAGCAAAACAGTTCTAATTATGTTGAACTTAATAGCGTATTAGCAACATAAACGCAATTAAATACGTTATTGCCGGTAAAAAGTTAACTGTATATTTCCCAGAGTTCCTACGTGATGAAGCAAAACCAAAACTATATTTGTGCATACCCACCAGGTACCTGTCACAATCAGCAAAAACTTTTAAGGAAGCAAAACTTTTCAAAAAATATTGTGCAGTGTTATAAACACCAAAACTCGGTTGGAAAATAAGACAAAAGTCCAGTTGGAAGAAATAACTGAGAAAGATGAAGCACATCACATGGAATTGTTGACTTTTTTTCAAAAGATTTGATGTATTTGAAACAGAAGAAATGCAGGAAGTTAAACTCGACTCTCAAAGCACGTATTAGTTCTGATGACAATATAAAATCTAGATAAAGGTTATACGCAAACACAATAAATTACAATTTAATACAAAAGCGTTATTAGTCAAAACAGTATAAATTAAAGGTTTCTTTTAAAGTACAGAGGCAATTGAAATACAAAAGGATGACAGTTACCACATAATATATAGATATATTTGTATGCCTTATAAAGCAGCCATAAAACTATTGTGAAACTATATGAAGAAAATATTCTCGTTTTGCTTAGATAAGATAAAACACAATTATATAAATAAAATCTAAAATCGTAACACGCAGAAAATGTTATTATAATAAAACAAGAAGTCAGTAAGAATTTAACATATATTAATGTTGTATTAGAATAAAGTGAGTGCAAATAACAAAAATATCTGTATCCTATAGTTATTGTACCCATTCTATAAAATAAAAATGATTCAAAACACTTCTGCAAAAACAAAACTATTTTTGTATTTCATGGAAACATATATCAAAAAGATGTAACTTCATGAATTTAAAATACATCATCCAATATTTTCTTATGCAAGTAACAAATATAATCAACTAAAATGTATAAATGTTAATGTCTCACAACTCAAGTCACCCTTGAATTGTAATAATGTTCATTTTATTCAAGACACTAACTAACATATAATTGACACTTACAATTAATTTATCAACACAAATAACTATCACTGTTTTTATATATATGGATATAGTTATATTAATATTTTTTATTTCTGTGTTTTTAATAACATACAAGTGAATAACATGAAAATTTAAAAATTCAAAAACTGCATTTAGAATTACCTTGTTTATCCACAAATAGCTATCATATAAGTGTCCTTTGTATGATGTTATTTTAATGTTTACTGATTTTATAAAATACCGCATTCCACTGTACACTGGTTCGAGCTGTTTAAACAGGTTTTAGGGAAATGATATATTTCATAAATGTAAAACACTGTAGTATCTTACAGTTGTTACGATGGTTTCGTAAGCTTGTTATTTTAGAATATTACAACTACAGAGAATTTATTTGAAACGAGTATGATTTAAACTCTTTATTGACATATCTACTGATATACTATATTCTCGCTATAACAAACTTCACGTATAACAACTTCGTAGAATTACAAGTAACAGTTTAAATACCTCAAGCTTAGTTCATAGACTTTGAAACTCTACAAAAGATACTTTTGTTTGCAGATGACAAAGACCATGTGTTTATTACTTCTATCTCCTGTATTAATAACATTGCTTTTAACAACCTAATGTTCTTCCCAGTTAAGTGATAAACGTGGTTATACTGACCAAAGATGTGTGGGAACTTACGACAGTACCAAGCTTGCTCGTCTGAATCGGATCTATAAAGATTATTATAATCTTTACCAGGTTCCGCTCATTCACAAATCCTGCAAGTGATTATTAAGAACTGGTTATTATAGAACTTTAATAAGTTGACAGAGTCTCGAAAGGTCCAGTGGATATAGCCCTCGACTTGCACTCTGTGGGTTATGATTTGAAATTGCCTTCACCTAACATATTGGTCCTATATCGTTTCACATTGGGCTAGTCTTCGAGATATAAAATAACTATCCTTACAAAAATGTTGGCCAACACGAAATTAGTTAGTACTAAAGTAGTAATCAATATAAAGAGTTTGAAAATAGAGAAAATCCGTGTATCTTTTTTACTTGTAAAAGTAAAAAATTGTTAAGATTCTTAAATATTCACTGTTAAATTCAATACTGATCTTGTGTTCTTATTGTCATAATATTGTATTGAAACGTATAACAACAATATATCAATAGATATCAGTAAAGTACGTTTCATGGAGATGACATCAAGTTCCACGAACTTCTACATCCCCAATTTCAAATACAAATACATCCATAATTCCATCGGTAAAAGGGCGGTGAAGTTATGTTACTATGAATCTATTTTTTAACATTTCACAATTTTTATTTTCTACTGTTCTCTGTAATGGTATATTTATATTATTTCTTTGAAGATTCTGTGCTTCTTTCAGAAAGATTAAAATAAAATGAAGAAAATACTTCATATATAATTATACTAAAGAGATATTTCAGAAATATATCCTATACTGTTACAATGAATATTTTAGTTATTTATTTATGTTCTGCAGAAGAGAAAAGAATTAAGATACAAGCATTAAATAAATTCAATATTTTTGTTCAAATCGAACTGCTTTATGAACAACATGTTCACCGACTGTATCAAGGTTCTACTTCTTGTGTCTGAGGAACAAGAATGAAATATCACGGTTGGAGAATTATTTGGAAAATGATGTAATATCTTCTGCTGAAATGTAATATGTTAACAGGATAACTTGATACAATCTTCTGTTCAGTTCATCAAATAGAGAAAATATCAATGAAGATATAGTTCCAAGTAATGTTGGTTATGTATTATAAAAATGAATTATATCATTTTTTCTCTCTTTGGTAAGTATACTACCAAAATTATGATGGAAACGACGTATAAAAAAAATTCATTGTTTTCTAATACAATGTGTTGAAAAACACTAATAACTTCACGGAAATAAGTAACACAACTGTATAAAAAATGAAACAACTTCAGATTATCATAAACAAGGAACAAAAAAGAATTAAAAATATATTCAAATTTAAGAGCACAGATATTTTAGAAAATTAAAAAAACTAAAAATAACGGGATTATATGTAATTTTTCTTTCTTCTTCACTTCAACGTTTTAAATCCATTTTCTCTGTTTTTCTCTAAAGTAACACTAAATATTTTTGTTTTAAGATTGGCCAATGTTGTCATAGTTTCTTTCTGTTTAAGAATACCCCACGGTGTATCATTGTCAAGTTAATTACCGAGTTTTAATACCCGTTGTAGGAAACAAAAATAGACGATTATGCAGATTTAGGTTCAACTAATTTTTGTTTATCTTAGTGTATAAATTTTCTCTCAAATCAAGAATGCGTTTAAGATAAATTTTAAATGTTTATGTTTCTTAAATGTAAATAATGATTAAACATAAGATAAATAAATAAAACACTAGTCACGAATTTTGAGGGGTTTTTTGTTTTACTATTTGTAAATTCAACTAATAATGTTCAAAGGTAATATTATTTTACAGAAACTGTATTCTGTCATTACTTCCATATTAATTTAATATGCAATACTGGTATCTAAAAATTACAACCGATTTTACTTACCTTCTATCACATTAGAGTTAAACAGGTAAAAGGAGAAACAAATGACAAAAGATCCACACAACATTTTCACAATCTCTTTTAGCAACATTCAGGCTTAGATTGTTGGCAGAAGTTTCTAACAAATAATAATCATAATGACAACTTAGTGGCAAATCAACCAGAAAGTTACCACTTTACTGAATATTTAGAAGGCTCATTTTAAGTCCTTAAGACACTAAACTTCTATCTGAAAACCAGTAGAGATCAAAGAGCAATACTTTTTTAAATGTCTATTTTATACAGACTTGTTCAGCATAAATATTTCTAATTGATTATAAAATTCATTGTTATTTCAATTTCAAAAGAAAATAAATAAAATTGTTTTTTTTATTTTGGTTCAAGTAACGCAACCAGAATTTTAGTTTTCTATGAGAAGGTAAATTTCCCTAAGATTACAAAGAACCATGTGAAAGATATCATTAGAAGGTACACAACAATTCTCCACTACGGATATCGAATCCAACTTTATAGTGGTGTGAGTCCGTTGACACATCGGCATGTCTCTAGGTGTAGTTAAGTGACTCAAAACTAGCTCATTGTGTAGCTTGCTTAAGAAGAAAGAAGAATATATTTAGAAATAAATAACAACATTTATTTCTATGCGCATCATTTTCTGGTAAAGTATGAAAACAATAATTATTTTGTAATTTAACTTTAACCTCTAAATTATTATATTTTCAGAACTCTGGATAAAATCAAAGGTATATCTTTTTGTAACATACGTAACACATTTAAAACACAGTATTTTCCACCTTCATAAGTCCAATAGGTACACCAAAGTACAAATTCGGTTAACACTCTAAAGCAGATTTGAACTAGACTGAATTTTTTAAGGGGTCTCAGTAATGTAAGATAAGTGTTGAACTCCTCGTTTCTGATGAATTTTCTCAACCATTGGATTTTAATCAAACCAGTCTTCTACACTCAATCAATGAATGTTAGACCCAAGCATAAAGGTTTAAATCTCTCTGATTATCATGTGTTGCACTGATGATATCAATAGTTAGTCATTCAAGATATTTACTTTCTTGATTATAACCTAATTGGTTTTTATAAGGTTATACAGAGAAAACTAACAAAAACATAAGCACACATATTCAAATAATATGCATCTCATATTTGACAATAATGTGAAATAAAATTATAAGTTTCTAATACATTGTTTGTTTCACGTATAATACGACTCTCTTTCTCTCTTCAAATGGCTGATTTTTAATTTAAAATGGAAGATATATTTTTTTAAATTCTAACGTTTACTGTAGCACTAGTAACTGTAAGAGAAATAACGAGTACTCAAACATAATTCTCGATATCATCACCTTGTAGATAAATCTGTGAACTAAACAAAAGTAATAAGAGAAATTAGTTAATATTCTGTAAGTTATAAAACAACTATAGATCTTTATATAATTAGAATCTAATGATATTCTAATTTAGCTATCAATTGTAAAAAAATAAGGAAAACATATGTTACTATTGACTAAGCTTCGTGCTTCGGCGGCAAATATGAAATATCAAACTCTTAATTATTAGATTTAATAAATAATATACAGAGACTCCCAGAGGTAGATGTTGTTCGATGCTATTTATTTCTAAAAATTGGATAGAAGAAAATACAGATTTAGACTCAAATCGTGACAAACAACTATAAGAAACCCTCAAATAATTTTTTTCTGGTAAAACAGTTCAACATATTAAGGTTGTCTTTCTTCATTGCTGCTTAGCCACTCTTACAGCAGTTTTCAAGTAAAAAGTACTTCAATTATTCACACAACGATACGAGAAATGTAATTATGGTATTAAAAACATATGGGGATTAGTGGGAAGTATGGTATTGAACTGTGACGTGAATGAATTAATAATGACCTTTAGAGACCAGTGATGAGAAGATTTCTTCTAGGGTGACATTTTTATCCATTTTTTATAATTATCTTGGGTCTTTTGAATTGAGCAATAAGAGGTTAATCTGATGACAGATAGGTATAAAAACTTAGAATATCTAACTGTCTTCTCATTCAGAATCTTCCACTCACCAGCGTCACAGTGTTGTTTGACTAGAAACCTGTATGGTAAACCTGTATTTTTCACTTTTTCACTTTCGTTAATTGATACAATGGTATCATAAGCGCATTATTTTAGATTATAATTATTCAAAATTTATTAAAAACCAGTTTGATATAAACTCTTTGGTGACATAATTACTGATATTCTATCAGTTAAAGCAAACTTAACGCTTAATATTTTGGGAAAATTACTAGTAACATTTTAATTAACTATAAAATAACACACGCTTAGGTTTTAGGCTTTCAAACTTTACAAAAGATACTTTCGTTTATTTGCAAATGCCAATGACCATGTTTTTATCACTTCCATATGCTGTATTAGTAACATTGCTTCTAACAACCTCATGTTCTTCCCAGTTAAGTGAAAAACGTGGTTTTACTGACCAAGGATGTATGGGAACTTAGGACAGTAACAAGCTTGCTCGGCTGAATCGAATCTGTGAAGAATGTTATAATGTTTACCAGGTTCCGCTCATTCACAAATCCTGCAGGTGATTATTAAGAACTGGATATTATAGAACTTTAATAACTTGACAGAGTCTCAAAAATCTAGTGTATACAGCCTTTGACTTTCACTCTGGGGTTTATGATTTGAAATTGCTCTTACCTAACATGCTCGTCCAATATGGTTTTTTTTTGGGATAACCACCAAGGTATAAAATATCTATCCTTACAATATATTGGCCCATCTAGTTAGGGCTAAAGTCATAAGAAATTAATACCAGGTGGAAATAAATAAAATTCATGTATATTTTTGTGACTTGTAACAGTAAAAATAATCTGAAGTTTGATCAATATTCAGTATTAATTTCCGTACTAATCTTGTTATAATATTCAATTGAAACATATAAGAGAAATATATCAACATATATCAGTAAAGTAAGTAAAGACAGTTTTATAGAGATGATGTCATGTTCAACAAACCTCAACAACATCAGATTTAAGAACAACTAGAGCCCAAACTCGATGTGGAAAGGACGGTTAAGTTATGTTGCTATAAATCTGTTCTTTTACAATTTACAATTTTAATTTTCCGCTGTTCTATTTAATGATATATTTTATTATTTATTTGAAGATTCTATAATGATTTCGAGAAAGATTACAACAAAATTAAAAAAAAAATGTTCACATATAATTATACTAAAGAGTATATTTGAAAAATGAACCCTATCCTTATTCTCTTACAATAACTAATTTTTCTTATTTATTATACAGGATATAATTACTAGATGTACTTAATCTTTTTGTTCAGATCAAACTGCTTCAAGAACGATATGTTCACCGACTGTATCAAGGTTCTACTTCTTGAGTCTGAGGAACAACAATTAAATAGCCTGGTGGGAGAATTATTTGGAAAAAGGAAGCAGTATCTTTTGCTCAAATGGAATATATTAACACGATAACTTGTAACTTGATTCAAGCTTCTGTTGAATTCATGAAATAAATAAAACATAAATAAAGATATAGTTCCAAGAAATGTTGGCCATGTTTTATACAACTAAATCATGTGATTTTTATGTTGTGAGATTACAAGCTAATATATTATGAAACCAAAGTACCAAAAACAATTTCATTTTTTCTGTAATATAATATATTGGAAAAACATTAACAAATTCACTGAACACAGAAACAGACATATAAAAAAATTAAACAACTCTAGATTATTATCAACAAGAAATAAAAAAAAGAAACTAAAATAAATTGAAGTCCACGATCAGAGATATTTTAGAGATATTTCTCGTTGGCCTTCATTTGTTTTCAAAATTATTTCGGAAAAATAGAAATTTACATTTAAAATTTCAAAAACAAGTTTGGGTTTCTTTTTTTGAATTTTGCGCGAAGTTACTTGTGACAATCTGTGTTAGCCGACTTTAATTTAGTAGAGTTGAACTAGAGGTAAGGCAACTAATTAGTCATCACTCTCCACTGCCAACTCTTGGGCTACTCTTTTACCAACTAATAGTCGGATTGACCGTCACATAATAATGCCCATACGGCTGAAAGTGCGAGCATGTTTGGTGCGACGGGGATTCGAACCCGCGAATCTCAGATTACGATTCGAACGCCTTACACCTACCTGGCCATTATAATTTGACGTTCAATTCCACTATCCATTGGTAAAAAAATAGCCCAAGTTTGACGGTGGGCGGTGATTATTACCTTCCTTCCCTCTAGTCCTACACTGGTAAATGAGAAACGGCTGGCGCGTATAGCCCTCGTGTAGCTTTGTGAGAAATTCGAAAAACAAAACCTCAAAATTACTGTGACAGTTGGTACGACAAGTTAAGACTGTTACGACTGTTGCTAGGTGTGTATTTACGATGTGTTTGTTACACGGAATTCAAATCTATAGAGAACGTTATACACTCTTCGAGTTTAACTGTTTGATACTTACTGCTAATATCTGTATAAGGTTTAGGTGTAGGTTTATAAATTATCGCTACTCTATGTTTATTTATCTGGTGATAGTTACTAAATGTTTAGTTTTTAAAGCACACCTTAAGTGTGATAATATGTTGTGGCTCATAAAATTACTGAGTGTAGACCCAAAGGAATAAAATTAAAATTGACGGCCAAACTGGTAGATACATTTGTATCATTGATAAGAAGTTGAGAACAAATATTCATTCATTTGCAAACAGAGCTTTACATAACGAAGCGACATAAACAACTATGGTGCCAGAAAAGGCATTGAAAGCATGGTATTGAATTAAGACGTAAATATAATAATAATCACAAAATCACACCTTGAAATGGGAAAATGTCTTCCAGTAGTAATTTTTTCCAAACTTTTCCAATTCTCTTAGGCCATTTGAGTTAAGTCACAGATGAATGATTTGATAATATGAAAGTATGAAACCAAAATATATTTATCTGTTTCACATTCTGGTTGGCAATCCAGCGATATTCTGTAATGTAATTTTAGTAAATTCATTGTTTAATAGATTGGCAGAATTACTCGTTACAGTTTAAATGAAAACAAAGTATCTTATGCTTAGATTCTAGAAGTTTAAACTTTATATAAATGTTCTTTCGTTTGTTTACAGATGACAATGACCATGTATTTCTCACCTTTTTCTGATTTATAATGTATGAAAGGTAATTCAGTTAAAAATGAATAGGTTGCTAATTTTTCGTATGTAATTTGCTGCAGTGAATTACGGAAGCCTTAATGCTAATCTTATTTCTCTGTTCATTGTATTTGTCGTGTTGTAAGATTACTTTTTGACATGTTATAAGTTATTTGACTTCTACACTAATATTAAATGGTTTTGATAACGTATCCTCATAAAAATATTTAATATTGTCAGTTCTATCGGCTAACAAGTGCGATATTATTCTGATTATAGTTTCATTAATATTTTGATATTATAGTTTATAATTTATTCTATTGTGCTCGAGACAATCAAATCATTTTTATTATACAAAATACATCTATTGTGGCTTGATTATTATTAAATTATTAGTATATTGATTCAGTTAACAACGTGTAATATAATAAGTCTAATCGAATTTAACACACAACTAAAATATTCCGATGTGATGACAAATTGTGGTAAAAGAACGCACCAGTTATTGACTCTATCCATATATCACTTGATTCAGTTTTGAAACCAGTTCTTCAACAAGTCGATCTCTTCTATTGAACTATAGTTTGAGAGGAGGAGACAGTATATACTATCTATATTTAATCAGTTCCAAAGAGTGACTGAAAACAAGTAAAAATTAAGGTTGATGCACTTGAAAATATTTCAGAGGAAGGTAGTTCATATTTCATTAGTGACGAGTTAGTATCTCAACCACTGTCTATAATAACAATGTGAAAATGTCTGAATCTGATCTGTTAGAACAAAGATATTCCTCACAATAGAGACAACACTTCTAAAGCTTCTCATCTAACATAGGATATTTTAATGTGACATCTCTAGAGAACTCCTTTTGCACACTAATCAACAAAAGCGTACACTTTACCAAACTATCAATTTCGCTTCTCGATGATCATGGATGGACAATGAAATAATTTGCAGAAAAGAAAATGTTATTCTTTTCATTTTTATTTATCTATTGCCAATAAAAGTGAAGATGGTTAGATAAAACATAAAGTTGACAATGATTGTTTTTAACAATGAATTTACTAAAGTCGTACAGTAAAGAAATTTATTAAGATTACAAAATTGTTCTATGAGAGAACAGAAATTAATTAAGACCAGGAAATTATAGATTTTTTGATTTCGTTTTTATTGTTACCGACGAATAGAAGAATTATGCAAAAATCGTAAATTTATAAATATTCTCTTCAAAAAAAGAAACGCAAAAGGCAAAATTTGAGACAAATTGTTAACAAGTTTATTCCGGGTAGTTCTGTATGACATGTGTGAAACTTTGCACATTCACTGCTGAACATCCAAAGTCTGCAAAGGCGAAGTACACGCTCACTAGTTGAAGTTTAACGTCACTCAACGTCAATAACGAGTATGCCCCCCGTGAGCATCAATAACTGCTTGGCCTCTCATTCCCATGGAAGCGATAAGATGACGAATCACATTTTGTGGAATGGCTGTCCACTCAGCCTGCAAAGCTGCTGCAAGCTGAGGTAGAGTTTGCGGTTGAGGTTGTCGCCGTCGCAGACGTAGGTCCAACTCGTCCCAAATATGTTCGATGGGGTTTAAATCTGGTGATCTGGAGGGCAAGGAAAGAACGTTGATGTTATGGTGTCTCAAGAAGACAGTGGTGAGTCGGGCTGTGTGAGGACGGGCGTTGTCATGTTGAAAAACGTCGTTGACGTTCACCATGATGGGTTGCACATGGGGCCTAAGAATCTCGTCGACGTATCGTTGAGCCGTAAGATTCTCTCGAATGTGCAAAAGGTCTGTTCTGGCATTGTAGACGATGGCAGCCCACATCATGACGCTGCCACCACCAAATCTGTCAACTTCCTGCAAACAGTTTGCTGCAAAACGTTCACCTCGGCGACGGTAAACTTGGGTCCTTCCATCCTGCCTACGAAGCATAAAACGTGATTCATCTCTGAACGAAACATGCCTCCATCGTCGATGAGGCCATACCCGATGTGCTCGAGTCCACTGCAGCCGTGTTTGACGATGTTGTTGGGTGAGGATGACGCTTCTTACTGGACGTCGAGGTCGGATTCCTGCATCTCTTATACGGTTTCGTACGGTCTGATCGGAAATCCTACGCAGCCTTGGTATGGTTGAGGCAGTAGACGTCGCAGTGATGGTCCTATCCCGAAGGTGACGTAACCGGATGTTGCGATCTTGTGCGGGCGTGGTCACACGAGGTCTGCCAGATCGTGGACGGTCATGAGTTGATCTATGTTGTTGATGACGATTCCATAGCCTTGTGGTGGTGCTTGGGTAAACATTCACAGCTCTGGCAACACCTGATCGAGATTCGTCTGCTTCCAAGCGACCAATGACGTTGTTGCGTTGTGCTTCAGCCAGTCTTGGCATAACTGTATTGCGTGTTGGTGGCTTAACACTGAGCTATGGAAACCGAGAATCCGTCACGTTTATAGGGATTTTGCACATGTTGCACTTGCAGAACATGCAGATCTCTCAAACAAATTTATTGGACACGAATGCGTTTTGGCGAAAAATCCGATGCTTTCCTCCGTTTTCAAAGTGCACAACTTTTATTGTCATTTTGGTCTGACAATCAGTGTCTTAACACGTGTAACATCACATACTCTGAGCTTGTAACGTTATTACATATATTTCTCTTTCAAATAAAAAAAAATATCCCTTTAGCGTTTCTTTTTTTGAAGAGTATATTAATCAGCAGGTACCTAGGTTAACTAAGTTGCTAAACTGAGGCTCAATATACTAGTTAAGTGTCTCCTTTATCTTAATCAATTATATAGCTATTCTGATGCACAAATTCTTTAACTGATTTTTATTTTACGTTTTTCCGATCTTAATTCAGTTCAACTCTTTTTAAAACCAAATAGTTTTACATTAGTTTCTCAGATTCGATTTTTTTCTTACTGTGATTTTGTTTGAATTTTTCAGTCTTCGAATTGTGCAGTATTCTCTATTTCTATTTCCAAAACTTAGTCCAACTGTTTTAAGATCCCATGTTAATGTTGAAAATAAAGTATGTGGTAAGAAACATCCAATGTTGTTTTCACAGGATATTTTTCTATAAACCTTCAGGAAGCAGAATAATTAGGCTTAAGAGTTATATGGGAAAAAATGACCATTTTTGAGTCAAGTCTCGGTACACAATTACAATATCCCCGAAATATGTTTGCAAAGTTTTAGGTCTTTCACATACACAAATAGGATCTTTCATTATTATTGACAAAAAAATCTAAAAATTAATATCTAAATTCACTCCCTCAATAATTCCCTTAGTATGAATGTAAATTTCAAATCTCTAGGTTCGTTCCTCTGAGCCATCATCATACACACAAATACTCACTCTGTCTGAACAGTCTACTTGTGAATATTTAATCTTACTTTACACTGAAATAACTTTTTATAGTATAGCATTTATTATTATTTTATATATATTTATGCCCAGTTAACACTTTAATTACTTTTGGTTTGTTAGTTTTTTACAAGTTTTAAAGCTGATTGTTACCCTGACATGCTTACATTGTTTCAGTTTAAATATTATAAATTCATAATATAAATACTTAACTTTAATGGTATAAGAATAATATAATGAAATCTCCATTAAGATATTTCATAGAATACCCATTAATTCATTTATTTTTATTAAGATATAATGCGTTTTGTAACTTATTTAGATGTTTTATCAGAAACTTAAGGAAAGGGAAAGAGATGAGACTCTACATTTGTAGTTAGAGAGTTGTTTGAAAAGTTAAATGTAAAACAACAATGTATTGAGATTCATAAAGAGGAAGGTTTGAAAATGTAGAACAAGAATTTTAGAAAAATTGCGGTTAAGAGTAATAGTAAAGACGTTAAAGCTATAACTGGATATGACCACTGGATATTCAATAACAACACAAGTTGATCAACATCATTTTAAACAAAAGCATGTATTATGAAGCACATTATACAAATATAACAGGAGATAAACAAATAATGATTTATAAACATAAATAAGTGTTATACTGATGGTAGAAAATACTGAATATTTAGACAAAACATAGGTTTTTTTGTTTACATAGATGTTAAGTTTGAAATAACGAATAATGCCTTTGGTTGTGTTGGGGATATCCCACCTATCAGTCAAAATCGAAATAATTATGTTAATCTAGTCAGTTGTCAAGGAAAATCATATACACATATCCTGGTAAAGTATATATTTCTATTTAATATCTTTTTCCTTTTTGAAAGGTGGAGGTCGGGAGTACAATTAGTAGAAATATTATGGGGTGTCTTTTATCCATTTGCTTTCTACCTCAAGGTATTTAATAGCAACTGTCTTCCCAAAACAAAGTTTACACATTGAAGGACAGTACAAGTTGAAACGTTGTGGTTAGATGTAAATACTTATCTTTGTACCATAAATTTCTTATGATTTTCCATGCCGTCTGACTAGAATTACATCGGTATTTGGATTTTGTCTGATTGATTAAATATTCCCAACTCATTCGAGTGCTATAACTACAGGAATTATCAAAAAAAGCTATAATTTGAAACTTGGACCAATAATGGTAATGATATATTTTATTCATCATTGTTTTATATTGCTGATAATCATCGCGTATTAACAATAAATGTATGCTATAGTTTGTAAGATATTTATATATACATATAGTGAAACAATGCCAAAAGTCAATTTTCTAATCTGAAGCCAAACAAAATCCCTTCTTTAAGTTTCGCTTCTAAGAAAAGTTGTAACATGTCCATACAGATACTTGAAAGAGTTAACATCTTTGTCTAAGACCTATACAAACTGATACATCAAACTCACTTTCATCTGAAGTGGAGCTAATAGGACTTTGTTTTTCTTAACCAAACTTTCACGTTCAACGTTTTCTATTGTGCTATGAGGCCAACTCTGGTGCTTATTTAGTTCTTTGCTTGTCCCATTTCACACGAAAAACGTGAGACATTGTATAACAGGACTGTTAATCCAACAACAATGAAAAGACTTTCAGCTGTCCACAGAATAGTCAAACACATTCTTTATATTTGAATTCATTAACAAGAAGTTTGAGATTTTGTATCTTTTCTTCAAGTGAACCAAATGAGTAATAGTAAAAATACATATATGTTACCATTGTGAAGGAAAACACGTTTGATATTTCTGTTGGAGGAATCAATGTAGAATTGTCGTTTACTTAGTTCACAGACTTCATCTCCTAACATCGGTATTAATGCAGTGATACTGTTGTAATAAACCAGTGAAGTTTCTAGAAATCGAGAGAAAATTCATTTTTTTCGCAAGACGGTTCACTGATTTATTGCAACAACATTGCTGAATTAGTACCAATGCTACGAGCTGCAGTATGTGATCTAAGATAGTGGCCATTGTTCACTGATACCTTCAAAACAGGTCCAAAATGTGTTGTTCTTCAAAATAGTAACCTATATGCATCTGTTCTTATTACTCAATCATTTCACTTAAAGAAAATACACAAAATTCTTGAACTTCTTGAAATAAGGTCAATACAAAGAATATGGTTAGTTTTTTGTGTAATCTTAAAAGTCCTTTGAATGTTGTTGTATCAAAAGCAGTCAGACAAAGTTTTCACTTTTGTGTGAAATTGGACAACATAATACAAAATGAGCACTGAATAAAGAAGTAATGGTCACACAAAGTCAGCCTCATACCAAGATTGAAAACACTGAATGTGAAAATCTAGTTGACACAAAGAAAGTTATATTACCTCCACTTCATATAAAAGTGGGTTTGATGGATTAGGTTGTAAAGAACTTAGACAAAGATGGTGACTGTTTCAAGTATTAATATAAGCAATTAATTCTCAGCACTTTCAGAAACAACACTTGAAGGGATTTGGTTTAGTCTCAGATTATGAAATTGATTTAAGAGGAACACATGCTTAGCAGAGAATTTCCAAATCCAAATTTCGATAATATTGTCAATAATATGCTTGATAAATCCAAAAGGTCGAGTTGTAATAAGAGCCTAAAAGTTAATTTGTTTCGCTTGCATATTGAAAATCTCCATGAAATTCTCGGAGCTTTCAGAGAAAAAACAAGGTAAAACGTTTCGTTGTTGAAACAAGATGCAATATCTAAATTTTTTAATTTCAAAAAAGCTACTCGAAATCTGTTTGTGTTAGCCATCATAAAATTAGAAATGAAAGACTAATGAAAATGCAGCTAGTCATCATCATCCACCGTCAACTTTTGGGTGTCTTTTTACGAAAGAATAGTAAGATTGATCATAATATTATAATGCCCTCATGGCTGAAAGAACAAGCATGTGTGGATGAACAAAGATACAAACCCGCAACTCGCAGAGTGCGAGTGGAACTTGCAATATGTAAGACCATAACATATAGCTTTAGAACTAAAAGACGTAGATTTTACAAAAATATCAGGATGAATCAGAATACATATTTGTTTGACATCAACGTTCTCCTCTTTTGTTAATTTTTACTTTATTTTTGTAAAAGAATACAATAATAAAATGTTCATTGAGGTAAACGAAATAAAAAGTTGATTTAAGCAAGAGTTTTGTTTTTTTCCTAATTCGTAAAGACATTCTTACGTGGTATGAAAAATGGATATTATTTTCAAAATATATGAAGCTGAATTATGGGAAATCGTGTTACCCAATATACTATTTCTCTTGGAGAAATGTACAAACACAGTCTTTTAATTTCTTGTGCTATAATGATGCCAGCCTTTATAACCTACACTTTTCAACACATTCTAACACGAAAGGATGCTGTGTGAAAAATAAGAAAAACAATTGTTTAATGAAAATGTTTATTCTACATCAAATACATTTTGTTGAGTTAGTCTCTGTATACAGTTCTATGCAAAAGTGTTAGGACAAAATAACATTTTGTCAGTTTTACATTTTATGGAGCTAATTCTTCCATGCCATTACTGATCGTAAATTTTAACACTGTGATAATGATTCACTGATGACGTTTGACACTTCAGTGAGCCAGAATGAGAATACTTATCCTTTTGTGGAATTCTCATATACTTGTACCATGGGCACATTACAAAGGTTCTGTCTGAATGAACACAGTGATAAAATTTAGGGCCTAAAATAAGTGTCATAGTACTACATGCAAAGTATTAGCTGTATAAAAAAACTAGCATATTGTACCAGTATATGCTAAAAGGAATCAATTTAATATCAACCCACAAATAAATCTTGATAAAAACAGTAATAACACGTATATGATGTTATCTTGTCATTCCACAGCAACAAAAGAGGAGAGAATTGTCAGTAAAGCAGGGAGTTTGCATAAAAGCTGCATGTGATGTAAGGTGGATTCTCCATCAAATTGCTGCAGATTTTAAATGTTCTCCAGACACTGTCAAGTACACACTAGATTGTGAGATTTATACAGATATAATTGAAAACAGGAAATGAAGAAACAGAACGTGTAGATTCTATGATACGGGTGTTAAGAACCTTTCTTTATGCAGCATTCTGGACAGTAGGAAGACTACCACTGGTTGAAACAAGAGATAAACGACAATGTACCAAATGAAAGAAAACTGTCCAGATCTACAGTATCAATAAGACTCGATGGTAATGGACATTTTTATCGTGTAGCAGTTAGAAACCTTTACTTTGTTCTTCATATATTATAAAGAAACTGGACTGCTGATAATTGGAAAAAAAAATGATATGGATAGATGAGTGAAAGTTTGAAATAGTTGGATCAAACTGTACCTTGTATGTCCAGCGGAAGAAAGGTGAAAGATACTTACTTCAATGCGTAGCACCTGAAATAAAGCATGGGAGAGTCAGTGTGATGGTTTGGGGGTGTTTTTCTGCAGACGTGACAGGAGATATTTGCAAGAAAAATATGGACGAACGCAAGTTCCATCAAATACTGGTCCACCATGGAAGAGTCAGTGGTTTGCAAATTATCGGTAATAAAATTCTACTTCCAAGAAGATAATGACTCCAAACACTCATCCAACCTATGCAGAAATTACTTAGTTGAGAGATGAGCTGCTGGAGCTATTCAAATGATACAATGTTTCCCACACAGCCCCCGTCTCAACCCAATTGAACAGATATGGGATTGGATAGACAAAAAGTTGACAAATCAAGCGTAACTTCCAATGAAACTTTATTGGAGTGTATTAAAGATTAAGAGTAAAATCTTGCACTAATGGCTGAACAACATTCCAAGGTTATTAAAGCAAAAAGGAGACACAGAAAATATTCACTATTTGCTGAACTCAGGCGCTTTCACTAAATTTCTGTTGCACTAAATGTGAAGAACAATAAAATATTGATGTTTTACCTGAGATTTGCTTTCAACTATTCTTTGAAAGTGGCATTAAATCTGATTTTTGACTTTGTATTAACACTTCTGCAGAGTAGTGTAAGTTGGAATGGATGGACCTAAATGTAACAAACATTTTGCAGAATAAAAGTTGATAACATGTGGAATTATGGATATTAAAAATATATAAGTATGAAGCTATAAGATGGTGCCATTTTAAGTTGAAGTTTTCACACCGTAAGATGAACAGCCAAGAATGACAATGAATTCTTACATTTAATGATACTAGTTTTTGGTGTATGTCACAAAGACATAGGTTCAAAGCAAACCAAAAGAGCCTAGTAAAATAACAGTAATTTATACCATACCTGTAAGAGTTCAAAAATGGTGTATCGCTTATCTAATTTCACCTCTAGACACCTGTCCAGAAAGTCTTGAAACACTGGTAACAGGTTATCTATATTTTCAATGTTTGGTTTTCCATTTGTTAATATCAAATCAAATAATTGAACAAGAAGTGTGACTTGATTACTAAATCAATGACGTAAGTTAAGAACACAAAATGATTCTGATAAAAATATACATGAATATATAATGAAAACACTTATATTTGTTAAACATTATAACCAGTATTGGTTATAATACAAAAATACTAACTACTTCATGCAGTATTTCCGAATCCCTGTCATTTGACAACCATTACATCATCATGTACTTATATCTGGATAATATTCCCTAAAAATGTCTAAATATCTCGAAAGATATAATTTTACAGGAGCTGTACACCATGGGTGAATTACCTAACGTGTTTTATTTAAAGGGGTTAACAAGATGGTCGTGATGTTATGATAGAAAACACCATTGTTCAAGTATTTTAAAGATAATAATATAATATAATACAGTCCACAACATTGAATAATTAACTGTTTGTTACTGCATACAGTCTTGTCAAATATTCATTGTTGCTGTCTTCCTTTCACTGTTCATCGTTGTCTTCAATACATCTACATGTTTGAATAATGTGAAATGTTTTGATTTTGTCTTTATTATAGCTATTCCCTCTAGTTGGTTAAAGACACTTTGGACGAAGCAGACAAT
The DNA here is from genome assembly GCF_004210375.1 of Tachypleus tridentatus. Classification (NCBI taxonomy): domain Eukaryota; kingdom Metazoa; phylum Arthropoda; class Merostomata; order Xiphosura; family Limulidae; genus Tachypleus; species Tachypleus tridentatus. The sequence goes on along the minus strand of NC_134825.1, from coordinate 13,701,870 downwards.
TGTGTTTAAAGTTAAAAATGTAGCTTTTAAGAATTAGGGTATTGTGGAACAATGATAATTGTTATGATTAACTTCATCAGAGAAAAATTTGTGTTTAACTAAAGCAAATCATGAATGCACCTAAATTATTAAGAGATCTTGAAAGTGTTGGTGAAATACTTTAATATTATTCACTGGAAGTCTCTCTCAGATTCATTAACTCAAAATGTTTTATTATTATCATCTTTAATTTTCTATCTAATTTGATGCGTTTGTAATTTTTTAAAACTTAACAAATGTGAGATATCCAAATAAAGAGAAAATTTAAATTGAAGCTACTCCTATTCCTCAGCTGTAAGTATGGGTTACCAAAATATACCGTGTGAGAATTTTCTTGATGATGAAGTGGTTTGCCATTAACCATTTCAATGGCTGTAATACTAAGTGGACCAGATGTCAAACTCAGGTTCATACTCCTTCATTCTTATTAATTCTGGATCCATCCAGCACCGAGTGACAACCAGTGATGTTCGTTTTGTTGTTCTAGGGAGATTTTAGCATATGTTCCAAAATCATCTATGTTATGGAAAGAACCATAAATAAAGGTATTATGTGAGAGAAAAATACTAGCAATAACTTGTAAGTAACTGCTAGTCAGTTTTAAAAATTAAATTAGCTCTAATTTAGATTTCTTCTGCTCTTATTGCAAATTTCGATTGTAAAATGCAAACATTTAATCATCCAAAAGCACAAATAAAACTTGTCAATATACAAAAAGTTGCTACAAATCTGTTTTTATATATATTTTTCTTACTTTGTTCCAGAACAAATAGTTCGTAATAAAGTATTTTTTGAAGTTGCTGGTGTTAAAAAAGTAAAATGTAACTAAATATTTAATTTGTTTTATAATTAGGAAATGACTAAAGCCAACACTTACAAGTACAGTCTGAATGTGAAATGATTTCCTTTTTCCCACCGAACTTTTTGCTTCATCATATTTATAAAGTTTTAGTTATTAATTCAGAAAATAATCTATGATAATTTCTTGCAACAAAATGGACTAGTTGTTCATTTGTCACAAATTGTACTATTGGTTGTAAGTACACCTAAAACCTGCCTTTTATGTCAACTTATACTCCTATTACTTAACAGCACAAATAGTGGCTGTGTTACATAGTTGGATTTATTTCATTATTTATTGTAAGTTTACAAAGAAATCAAATTAAGATTTGAATATACTCAATGCTTTATATAATTAGAAAAAATATTTTTGACAGCAATTTTTTGTCAATAATGTTTGAAAAATTGATATTGAATTGAAAATAAAAAATAAACAGCCGCAATATAAACTAAAAATGTGAAATATAATACAAATTAGTTAATATGAATAAAAAATAGGTACATATTCTCTCAGAAATCAATTAAGAAGATGTACTGAACATGAGAATTGGAAACATTCGTACATGCGTATGTATAATTATGTTCTAAACAAATTACTTTTTATATTATCAAGTAAACCACTGTTATCATATGATGTTTCAACATCTTCATAATATATATATATATATATGCATATATTTGTGAAGTAATCTAAGGAAACATGAAACTGTTACAATCAAGCTAAAATTCTTAAAACTGCACGTGTGAACAAAGGCATGAAATGTTTCAAAACTTACTCAATTTTATGCTCCAATCATTCCCAAGTAAAATGTTAGCACTTCTAATATCTCTATGAATTATATATATATATATATATGTACAGTTCTCGCCAAAATCTTAAGGCCAATGAACATAAAGAAAAAATATGCATTTTGCGTTGTGAGACTCAACCACTTATTTGAGTAGAGCTTTGAAAGATGAAAATAAGAAAAGGGAAAATAAAAAAAAAACTTTTAAACATTTAACAGGGAAAATGTGAACAATGTAAAATTAGCCTAAATAATAGCTGGTCAAAAGTTTAAGACCATACTGAAATGCAGCGTTAATCGATAAACACGTAACGAAACTTAGACATTTTGTGTTGAAGCATTAGCGTTGTCAACATCTCCCACTGACATCACCTGTGTTACATTGGGTAAAAATATGGCAAAGGCTAAAAGGTTAACAGAATTTGAACGTGGCAGAATTGTCGAGCTGCAAAATCAAGGTCTCTCTCAACGTGCCATCGCTTGTGAGATTGGGCGTAGTAAAACTGCTGTTGCAAATTTCTTAAAGGACCCTGAGGAGTACGGAACGAGAATTTTAAGTGGTCGGCCTAAGACAATTTCGCCGGCATTGAGCAGGAGGATTCGACGGTTTGTCCGGCAAGACACCAGCCGATCATAGAAACAAATTAAGGCCCTTACGGACGCAGAATACAGCTCAAGAATAATAAGACAGCATCTACGAGAGAAAGGCTTGAAAACTCATAAACGTCTTCAAATGCCTCGCCTCCTTCCACACCACGAAACAGCTTGGTTAAACTTTGCTGAGAAGCACCAAACATGGGACATAAAAAAGTGAACAAAGGTTTTGTTCTCTGATGAGAAAAACTTAACCTGGATGGTCCATATGGCTTCCAACGTTGCTGATAAGGATATACATCCGGATATTTTTTCTACACGATATAGTGGAGGAGGTTCTCTCATGATCTGGGGTGCTTTCTCTTTCCATGGAACAATGGAGCTTGAGGTTATACAGGGGCGTCAAACAGCAGCTGGCTACATTGGCATGTTGGAGAGAGCATCCTTATTGACTGAAGGCCCTCGCTTGTGTAGAAATGACTGGAGTTTTCAGCAGAATAACGCTGCAATCCACAATGCCCACACAAAGGTCTTTTAGATGGCGAATAACGTGATTTTTGGACCATCCAGCGTGTTCGCCCGAACTGAACCCCACTAAAATGTTTGGAGGAGGGTGGCAAGGGAAGTCTATAGAAATGGACGTCAATTCCAAACAGTGATGATATTATTGAAGTCATCTTCACCACTTAGAATGACATTTCAGCCAACCTTCTGAGACCTCTTGTTGGGCATTTCCTAGCTTGTTAAAGACTTCTTTTTGGTATGGTTTTAAACTATTGACCAACTAGTATTTTGGCTGATTTCATTAAGAAGTCCATTGGCCTATCTAAGATGGGTATTGAAAAACACCTCAATGGGTCAGATATGTTGAATGAAAGACGTCTCTTGTGTGCTTAACCACCCACTTGAGTTACCTTCTGGAGAAAATGAAGAGTATAAAAGACGGACTCCTGTTGAGAATGAGCTAACAGTAACCAGTCATCTGTATGATAATGAAAACACATCTTGAGAACAAAGGGATGTCGAGACAAAAGCTAAATCTATTCAATAAAAACATAAGGGGTAATATCAAGTCTAAAGATTAGTGTGCAAAACTAATAAATCACCCCTATATGAATAAACTAGGTATATGGTCAAAACTGTGTAGAGGAAAGGTTTTGAAAAGCTACTGAATTTATAACAAAAAATTTAACAAAATATCAACATATAGTCTTAAAAATCAGAGAACTGATTGATAAAGTGATATAACTAAGGTAAAATAATACACTCTAATTAATCAATACCATGTTCCAAAAATAAAGCTTTTATCTATAATATTTTAGTATTGACTATAATTTTACCTATAAGTCACTGTTCCATTTTTTTCAACCTATTACTTTCAATCTTAATCTTGGCCAATTTGCTTTATTTTTGTATATTTCTTATTGGGCTTTCTCTCTGAAACAATTCTTCTTAACGGATTTCCTCATCCGTCACTTTCTTTTCATTTACCTTGGATGACATCTTATTACTTTCTTTATTTGGCTTCTTCAGAGGAACAATAGTTCTTAACTTCTCCATGTTTTCCTTATCTGTCAACTTCTTGTCATTTAATTTGGTGGACATATTCTTGTTACTTGTGATGATACCTTTACCATCCAGTCCAAGAGGAGAGCTGTTCTTTACTTCCTCTATTTTCAAGGCCCGATATCGCCGGGTGGGTTAAGACGTTCGACTTGTAATCTGAGGTGCAAGTTTGAATCCCGTTTGCACCAAATATGCTCGTCCTTTCAGCCGTGGGGGCGTTATAAGTCACGGTCAATCCCACTATTCGTTGGTAAAACAGTTGCCCTAGGGTTGGCGGTTGGTGGTGATGACTAGCTGCCTTTCCCTCTAGTCTTACACTGCTAAATTAGGGACGGCTAGCGCAGATAGCCCTCGAGTAGCTTTGCGCGAAAAAATAAACAAAGAAACAATCCTCTTTTTCAATAGATTTTACGTAGGGGTAAAGACAAATAGTTATTAATTTTGGAACTATGAAATACTCGGTAGCGTCTGCAGATAGATGCTAGAGAGGGCTCAGTCCCAGGGCGCATGATCTGTGATGACGAGGAAACCCACTTGTAGAGACAATTATACACGTTTGGTTATACACATTTTTGTATAAGTGAGGCTTCTCTAATTTTGCATCTGTTTATGTTTGTTTCTTATTTAGTATTTGGGTGTTTTCTATGGTTATGTTGTGTTTATTTGATTTGCAGTGTCGAAAACGTGTGAAGGTGACTTTTTATGTTCTTTGAACCTGGTTTCCATTTTAATACTTGTTTCTCTAATATAGAATTTGTGGCAGTTATTACATTGTATTTTATAAATAATGTTGGTGTTGTGCTTGTTAGTATAATTTTTACATAGTATAGAACATAGTATAAATTTGGTATTAACTGTAATGTCATATTTTGTTACTAGTTTTTTGCCAAGGGTTGTTTAATTTTCTGCTGATGTCGGGAATACATGGTATACAGCCAAAACTGTTTAGTGATCTTTTAAATCGTGGGGTATATTTATTTTTGTAAGTTAATTTTGGTTTTTGTCCTTTTGTGCGTATAATATTTTCTACGGTTTGTGGAGGAAAATTATTGATGTTGATGAAGTATTGTTTTATTTTGTCTAATTCGTCGTTAATTTTATCTGGTGAACATAGTTTTATTGTTGTGTTTATTTGCTTTCTGACTATGTTGAGTTTTTGTTTTGTTTAACGTGCTGAGTCCAAAGAAATGTATAGTCAAGTTTGAGTGATTTTTCATTGGGGCCCATTGATAAGTTTATTCTATGTAAAATTACATGTAATGCGGGGACCAAAAAAATTATTAGCCCCTTAGCCCACAAAACCTTAAATCAGCCACTGAGGGTAATATGAGTAACTGTGAATAAAATGTTCTGGCACCAGCGAATTAGTGGAAGAGATTCATTGGAATTATATAACACCAAGAGTGTGAAAAACACAGCGACCTAAACTGTCGTGGGTAAAACCAAGTAAGATAACTCAAAAGTAATATTGAACACCATGATCTGAAATTTATCATTTAAACCAGTTAAAGCTTTATGTTATCAATAATTGTTTGTGTTTCAGTAGAACACTCCAGAAGAAAATGTGAAGTAAAACGTTGAGGATCTAACTAAAAATGAAATGAGAAATTTGGAAGCCTCTAAATAGATCTGGAGTTGTAAAGTTTATTACTAGTAGTAAATGTCTTTTGTACACCAGTATGCACTACAGAAATTATTGAATATAAAGTGTTTTAAAATAACAATTAATATACCTTAAAAATATGCTTTAGTTGTTTTTTTGCGCGAAACTACACGAGGGCTATCTGTCCCTAATTTAGCAGTGTAAGACTAAAGAGAAGAAAGCCAGTCATCACCACCCACCGCCATATCTTGCTTTACTCTTTTACCAACGAATAGTAGGATTGATTGTAACATTATAATTACCCCATGATTGAATGTGCAAGAATATTTGGTGTGAGAGGGATTTATACCCGCGAGCCTTAGATTGCGAGTCGAACCTCCCTAAATAATTAAATAAGAATAAGAGGTATTGTTTTAAGTTGATTTAACTTGTATATATTAAACGGAAAACACGTATTTAAATTAGAATAAGCGGCACTGTTTAAAGTTGGTTTAACTTGTATATACTGAACGGAAAACAAGTAGTTAAGTTACAATAAGAGGCATTGTTTTAAGTTGGTTTAACTTATTTATACTCAACGGAAAACAGGTAATTGAATTAGAATAAGCGGCACTGTTTTAAGTTCGTTTAACTTGTATATACTAACGGAAAACAAGTAGTTAAATGATGAGTGATGAAATAAATTTAACTGCTATAAGACCCTAAAATAACTTTTGAAGACATTATTGTTTTTATTTGAATTATTTCTGTGAAATTATGTTTAATAGGAAAATAAGTTGTGCTGATCACTCAGTACTAATCTACCCTGGAACGTGTGATACGTGACTTAAAATGTGTAAGAAGGTCGCTTAACACGGATACGTTATTTTTAAACATAATGAAAACAGTATAGAAGATGTTTTCTATAAAATAATGGAATAGTTCTAAGAAAACCAATAATTTGTGAGAACTGTATATGTAAATACTTATCTATCAAAAGTAATATTAGTTCAATTCTACAAAAATAAGAAAGTAACATGTATTTTAAAGTAATATATGAGTAGAGGTTAAATTGAAAACACTAAATTGATAGAAAATAATAATAATATTAACAACAGCATTTTGATATGTAGAATGTCATATAAGAATGAAATGAAAATTCATTTGTTTGGTTGTTTTGAATTTCCCGCGAAGGTACACGAGCATTATCTGTGCTGACCGTTCTTAATTTTGCAGTGTAAGACTACAGGGAAGGCAGCTAGTCACCATCACCCACCGCCAACTCTTGGGCTACTCTTTTATCAACGAATAGTGAAATAGACCGTCAGTCACTTTTTAACACCTCGACGACTGAGAGAGCGAGCATTGTTTGGTGAAAATGGGATTCGAACTCATAATCCTCAGATTACAACTCGAGGTTTTTAACAACTTGGATAAGTAAAATCACCTTCACTGTTCTCCTATATCTCTCTCTGGCAGTTGCTGTGACGGAAAATTAATTATTTCTGAAGGAAACAATTAATAATCAAATTGTGATGTTAGTGTTATTTGTGGGGATCTTAAAGACAAGGGATCGAATTTTCATTGACACTTCTAAGAGAAAGAAGTGATAACCTTTTCATGTCTGCCAGTTCATACCACTGGCGTAGCTTTAGTGTTGCCCATTCAAATAAAGTCCATTCAAGCTAAAAGTATGACATTCTACAATCCTCCACCTTCCTTTATATGACTCTACACAACCATCAGAATAAGTGTCGTGGCTATTCTTCTTGGTGGAGAAATGTAGCTCGTTGTCATTTGTTGGTTGAGGAAATAAAATCTTATTAACCAAGGTTTACCATTAACGTAGATATCGTAAATTGTATAACATTCAATAAACATGTACTATTGGTTACAGAATGATAATTTATTTGAAATTATTTTCTTTTCGATAAATCAACGATAAAACACAATATTTTATCACAAAGTTGTCCACCCTCTGTTAAAACTGTCATGAACCATCAGTGGAGGCAGTACTTTCAAAATCTGAAAATATCATGAATTGCTTACAATAGTTCAAAACTACATACTGAATATATTGAAACTGATAACCACCTATGAAATGATAGGACTAGCATCACTGGTTATGCAACTAGTTACAATAAAGCTATTGCAAGCTAAAGCTCAGCAAGATGCAAGATCATGCTGATAATGCATGACACACAATTATGAAGAATAAAAAACAGTTTCCAACCCTACATGATACTCTTATAGATATTCCTGTTAAAAAACTCAGAAGGAAGAACAATCATGATGGTGAACCATGAACTGGAATATGAAATACAATATGCCAGTACTATGGTTTGAATGCAGTGGAACTGTCAAAAAGGTTACTAGAATGTCGAGAGACATTCAAAGTCTATCAAGAAGAAACTGTCAGCTAAAGTTGACTTTATTTTTTTAATATCTAAATTTTTCATTTTAACATATTTTTTAATATAAAATCTCTATCATCTCGAAAGTATCTAGTTGTAAACTTGCTTAATCAAGTGATAAATGAGTGTCTAATAAAGTATTTATTATAAACCCACTTGTACATAAGTTATTCTAACCAGCTTCTTACCTCGTTTGTTCATGACATATTTCAATTACATATGCAGAGTGTGTGTGTTTTTTCATATAGCAAAGCCACAAAGGGCTATTTGCTCAGCCCACCGAGGGGAATCGAACCCCTGATTTTAGCGTTGTAAATCCTGAGACATACATATGCAGACAGTCTACGTTAATGGTATTAATGTGTTAAGTTCTTACGACTGTGCATATTCTTATTTTAAAAATTACAAAGACAGAACATTTTCATATCCTAATATATTTTGTTAAATTAAATGTTTCATCAAATTTTTATTAATTTCTTTGTTCGCTTCTTGAATTTAGCATAAAGTTACCCAGGGTTATCTAATTTAGTTTGCTTTTTGAATCTCGCGCAAAGCTACACAAGGCCTATCTGCGTTAGTCGTCCCTAATTTAGTAGCTTAAGACTAGGGAAAAGGCAGTTTGTAATCACCACCCACCCTCAACTCTTGGGTTGTCTTTTTTACCAATGAATAGTGAGGTTGAGTGTTATATTATTACGTACCCATGGCTAAAAGTGCGAGCATGTTTGGTGTGACGGAGATTCGAACCCGCGACCCTCATATTACGATTCCAGTGTGCTAACCACCTGGCCATGCGGGGCTTAGCTAATTTAGAACTGATAGTCTAAAGGTAGTACAGATAATCAACACCACTATCTCCTAACTATTGGACAATTTTTATTAACGGATAGAGAATTAACAATCCTATTATAAGGCCTCGAAGACAGAATTTCCATGAGAGTAGTGAACCCACAACCAGCAGATTGCCAATCAAGCATCTCAACTACAAATGCTTTTCTTTAAGTGAGTTGTTAATTGTAAGATTTCACTAATTTGTAAATTTATTTTAAAAAATTCTAACGAATCAATGATGAACATACGGCTAGAGTTAATTGACTACATGTTATATTTGAAATTATTTCTAACATATCTGGTACTTATATGTGATTCGTCAATACGTTCTATTTAGAACTAATGAGTAATATACTGTGTTAATAATTAATCATTAGAATGTTCTGTTTTTTAAGATTAGCCCACCATACGTTGTATTTAGAATTAATCAACCCTATATTGTATTTAAAATAAATCCTGTTTTGTATTTGTTCTATTTTTGAGATATTTCAAACAACTATTGTTGACTGATGACCTTGTTTTTAATTACTCTATCAATCTTTTGAGCTTTTAATCAAGACGTAATAATTTTTCAATAGTTTATTACTATTCAATATAGATGATGTTTTTATATCTTTAAACACTAGAGATTATTTAGTTATTCGATGTATCTATGTCAAGAGAAAAATTAAAAGCATTAAACAATATGCAGGACAATCTATGTTTCAGGTTTAACAACATACATTTGTGTATAAAACATAAACTTCTTGATGTTGAACAGTAAGAAACGTGTTCAATACAGTATTGAATACAACGAAGAAACATCAGTTTTCTGAAATAAATCTTGTCGAAAAAATGGCTTACTTGTATATATCTGGTAAACAGAATGAAAATCTTATATAAATCTTATATATAACAATAGTATGTAGATGTGATAGTCCTTGATCCTGCACTATGTATTGTTCAGAGCAATACATGTGTTTCTTTGTATATTTCGACGCAACACATGGCATTGTGTTATTATGTTCATCTACTAAAGAAGTGTCATTAAACGATATTGATACAATATCCACCAATGGTAAGGGGCGTAATTTGAGTGACGTATACATATCTATATGTTATATTATCAAGTTAGCTACTAGCGTATTCTAGAAAGCTGTTAGGAGCCCTATGGTGATATGAAAATAAATTATTTTATTTATAAATATTTTTTAGAACGTTGTCTTTTGGTAAGTGTAACAGTAGCAATATGTTGTCACGTGATCAGTTTAGACACCCGACGGTAACATTATTTGTTATTAATTTGGTGTGTAGAATACCTTAAGTATCAAACTGACTTTCAAACATAAACTAACATTTAAAAAAAACATTAAGCTATTACTTTTATCATATCAAATACAAGTGTTATTATAATAAAATAAGTTTGTATAGTTTATTAGTCCTGTAAATACTAATACCCTATTATTACTTTTGTAACTATTAGAAACAACAGAATTAAAACAATTTCCAAACACCAAAGACATGTTTGTTTTCTGTAAAAATCAGAATAAAAAGTACAATCTGTTTGTTGTTTGTAACATATTATATTGGTTTTAATACAGGGGTCGTATCTTGATCTCCACATCTGGAAGTGAGTATTTCTGTCCTTTCCATGCACTCCATTCCACACCATCAGCATAACTCTCGTGTTCACCATTCAGATAGAGACCATTGAGGTTGGAACTGTGACACTTGCTATACCACCAACCTCCTTTAAAGGTTTGGGCACAGCTTGTTTCATAAATGTCATTATCTTTGTCCTTCGTAGAAAAACTGAACCCATTGTGTCCACTGAACCCGTCTCCTGTAGTATGAATCAGTAACATAACATCAATAAACGAGCTATCATAAATCAATATGTGAAATATGTTGGTTGGTTGATTAATAATACATAATAACGATAGTTGTAATACTATGTTCTTAACCAAAACATAAATATACCTAATGATAACATAAACAAAGAAAGTCTTCCATTCTAAATAACCAAACTGTTTTTACCAAAACATTCACCTTAGTTATCTCTATATCATTTACAACAAAGGTAAAATAGGTTTATGACGTCTAATGATGAAGAGGATATATACTAATTATAAGAGGTAAATCCAATAGTTTAGGTAAAATAGTTCAGAGCATGAGTTCGATACCAGCTGCAGTTATTGAGAATAGAACCACTGTTATACGGTGTTGGGATAGTAATAAATGAGGTGCAAAACAAATCAGGACAGTAATATATATAAGATATAAAACAGTCTTAAGATTTTAATACACATATAAATTAAATTACAAAACACTTCATAATTATTACTAAAACTGTAATAGTAAAGTGACTTATCAGTCTTTATAATAGACACCTGATATTTATGTGTTTAACTTATATAGTAGGCTGGGTTAATTTTGTTGTTTTCATCCGGGTATTATACTTTATTCCAGAGTACATCTTGTCAATAATGACTGGGGAAGTACCACCATCCCACTCCATATTATACAATGATATCACCTTTCATAACTAAATGAAATATATAAATTTTGCGAAATTAACTTGACCAAGAGATAGACATGAGAATGCAGTTGATGCAGTAAAACGTCAGTAAACTACTTCATAAGCCAAACAACATTGAGATCATTCATGGAATCTTATAACACTTGGCTCTAGGGTAGATGATAGCACACTATGCTTTTATTTAGGCTTATTATACCAACACTCACTACACTTAAAAGGTTTCACGCTCTCCCTGTCATTCAACTCGCAATTAATAGACAATAACCGAACTACGCAGTCTCGATAAATGCATTTTGTCTTTTGTGACTCATCCTATTTCAATAAATAAAGCGTAACGTGACACCCACACTGGATGTTGTGTAGGTTAAATAGTTAATTAATTGGTTTAGTTTCATCGTAAACAGCCTGATTATCCATATATATATAATTAGAATAGCTGGAATCCTAATATTAGTTACATTATGTGGTTCATAACGAAGAACTTACTGTGTTCTTCACCTAAAAAGATTTCTTCCTAAAATTAATGGATTTTATCATTCTATACGTAAGACACACAAGCAAGAATAATAGTTAAACGTCAAGTTGTTAAATCTAAGTTTATAAATTAAACAGTTGGAAACGGTTTTTTATCATCAGATATTTCAATAGCTTTCTTCATTAGAATATTTCTACTACTTTGTTTTGAAAATATAACTTGAAAGAGTTAAATTCACATATTACTAATAAATTAATTAAAGTTTACCTGCGTCACCAGTGTAATTACTGACATGTAATCTATACAAGTTGTTTTCGTTTTCTATCCAAAACTCCCGATAGATGGCAAATCTTTCGTTTCCTTCTTTATCCTTCAAATCAAACCTGATTGAATAATTTCCTTGATTTGTTAGAGCATAGATCCGATCGTTTCCTACAAATTAATAATGAAACATTTCGATTTTACACAAAGTTTATTTCATAGAAAATGAAGGGAAACATTTAAAGTATGAAAGATCATTTTAAAATTAACATTTATCAAACCGTTTTCAAGAATGAAGACTTAAAATGTTTCACAGTTGTATAAAACAGTTCACTGCAAACAACAACATGAAGCCCAATAATTAAAACGTTACAACAAACTTGTGTTTTGTAACTAAGAAGGGTTTACGGATTAAGATAATTCTGTTAGTTATCCAACAAAGACTTTGTCAGAAGAGACAAGAATTATTAACGTCTGCACTGCATATTGTTGTTACATCTTTAGAGGAACAATAATTTTATCTTGTATCTCTGAACAATGTATTCAAAAGTTTAATTTAATTTATCTATCCAGAAAGCTTTCTATATCCTAAAATCATATTTTTCTAAACTAAGATCAGAACCTACCAAGCCAGAACTCTTTCTTAATATCTCCAAATCCAACTTTGTAATCAGCCCATGGTTTGAAAAAGTAGTCCTTTGGGTTTCCGTGGTTTCCTCGTCTTTGGATTACCTTAGTAACAGAAAAAGATTATTTTTAAGTTTGTTTTAATAATTAAACTTATTACACATGTTCTTAGATATAACAATTTTCTATTATCTATAATACACGTTACTTACCGTCCAGCCTCCCCCATCAGTAGTCATGTCACAGTAAACATAGAAACTTCCAGTAGTCATCCATGACCTGGGCCATATACGGTACGATCCACTGGTAGAATGTCCATTGAGTAGAATATGTGCACAGTCTGTTGGTCCAGGAGAAGAAAGGGAACATGTGTGGTCCGTTTCTTGGTTGATTAGATGTTTTTCTAAGACAGAAAGACATAATCTTTACCTAACCAAGGTTACGTTTTACATATATATATGTAAATGGATAAATAATTTCATTTATTAAATGTTATTTGCACATAATGTTTGTACATTTGGTAATAGTAACGTAGTTTTTGTTCAGTAACGTCACTGTAGATAGTTTAGAACATGTGGCAAACTTCGTATGTTTTATACAAAGTCATAGATAGCTACATATTACACAAGTTATTATGTAGTTGGTACACTCTAAACTGTATAGTTAGCACACTTGTTATTACCTGATTATATTTCGTAGAAAAATAAAACCAATTTATTTATTGTTGCAGATGTTATGTTAAAACAATTATCGTAACATTTTTATTCGCAGTAAATATTTAGAATCGAAGCCTTAAGATTTATTTATCTACTTATTATTTTAACTTTAATTATAACAACATTCTTACAATATTTTATTTTGTTTTAGCTTATAAAGAGAAATGAAGATTTAACATTAATATGATAAAGTCAACACCTACATAAACTTAAAACACAAGATTTTAATTTCCAATCAGAAAAGTGAAGTTCGTTTGTCTCATAACAACAAAAAAAGAAAGAAAACCATTTAGTTTGTGTTATGTTTACCAATGAACGTCAAAAAATAAACTATAGAAATGTTCATGAACATAAATTCTATATATTAAACAATAATACTTATTGTGTACAACTGAACATCCTTCATATGTATGAAAATCATCATTCAACAAGTAACAATAATAATATTGTGTTATTTTATTTTAATATTTTCTATTATGATATTACCTGTTACTATAGTGACAGAGAGCATCTGGACTAAATGATTGTCATGTTATATACAATGATGTTATGTAGAAGATAATATATAACGTTCTTTAATATAATTAATTCTAACAACATTTAGTGATAAGAATTATTTACACCTCTAGATAAACTGGCATATGAAGTTTTACCTTTAGTTTTGAGGTTTTCTTTGGCCAGAGAAACTAAAACGTCAATGGACTCAACTATTCCGGTTATTGACTTCTCTTCACATTGTTTCCTGATGAACTCTGATCCAGAACTTGTACCAACCACATAAACAAACCAAATAAAGACGGATGTCATCATTTTTAGAGACTTATTTTCTGCTTACTGTAAAATAGAAACATTATGTAAAAGTTTCTTTTCGGCAGACGTAATACAGAATAATGTACTAAATATAAAATACACACACATACATACATATATAGAGAGAGTAACTTGACGATATTATAGAAAAATATAAACTAACTGCAATATATGAAAAATTTACTGAATGTATATTTGACATGAAGTTGATACAATTAACATTTAGTTTCTTTTAGATACCAGGAGTTTAGTTTGTTCGGTTTGAATTTCGTACAAGCTACACTAGAGCTATCTGCGCGAGCCGTCCCTAATTTTGCAATGTAAGACTAGATAGAAGGCAGCTAATTATCACCACCCACCGCCAATCTTTAGCCGACTCTTTCACCAACGAATAGTGGGATTGATCAAAACATCATAACGACTCCACAGCTGAAAGAGCAAGCATGTTTAGTGTGGCGTGGACTCGAACCCGCGGATTACGAGTCGAATGCATTAACCTCCTGGCCGGGCCTCTGGCGTTTGTAAGGAAGGTTTTATAAGATGATAAAGCTCTTTATCATTAAGCATCTGCTAAGGTTGGATTAAGTTATTCTGTAAAGACAAAAGTAATTTTTTAAATATACAGAAATAACACATCTGTCTGACCGATTGAAACAATAACAGGAATATCACAAATATATCCTTAGGTGTTCTTGTTGTACACGTAGTCAGCTATAATATTTTAGTTACATTTTTCAAAAGAGTTATATGTAATATGATGTAGAAGTGTATCACGTACAGTCTTTACTATAACAGAAAGAAATAAAAAAAAACAGCAAAGAATCGACTCCAACAGTTTCTTAACCCACAATTATTCTTATAAAGTACTTTATTTTGAAACCAAATATTTCCATTCTCCCTGACACTGATTATGTTTCAATGTAGATTTTTCTGAAATAATGTTTGAATGTTTAAATATTCAGTAATGTCTAATATTTCTTCCACAGACTGTGGTTCAGTGGTTAGTCTGAGAAGCTCTAAAGTGAGTTTCGATACCCCAGGTTGACATACCACACGTAGCCTATTGTAAAGCTTTGTGTTTAACAAGAAATAAACATTCCTCAAATGACGAAGAATTATTATTATATTTTTTAGTCACAAAACAAAAAGATTTATAAATAGAATTAAATACTTCAGTAATAGACTATCCGTCAATTATCAACAATATAAAATGAAACTTACCTTTTAAAACGAGTTTTCTTTGGTATAACTGCCTTCAGTAACTGATGTATTTTAAAATAAGATGATGTTTTAACCTTAGACAGCAAAATCTCGAAAGAACGGAAGTCTCTGTTAAAGTCTCGTGAACCTCAGTTGTTTTAACTTGTGTTCTCTGTCTAATCACGTGCTTCAAATTCACGTGGTCAAACTTCACAACTATCACTGATGGTATTCAGATATGTAAATAAACAATAACAAACTATAACTTAACATAATAAGAAATATAATCTAATGTTTTAAGAATACATTTAAATCTTCTGTTTTATTTAATAATGTTCTCTGAGTTTATTTTCTTGAAATTGCTTGGTTGTTTTTCGAAGGTTTAAGGTTACAATTTTTCAAGTGTGTCAGAACGTCTCGTCCACTTGAGTACCGATATTGTTCTTTGTTTCCTTTCTATAAGACCCTTTCATTATTTAAATAATGCACTTGTTGGACATCTAGCCATTGAATTACTTCATGTTAGCTTTATATTGAATAATACTTAAAAATTGCAAACAAATTTATAAGTTGAATTCTTTATAACGTTCTAGAGATTTTTGAAATCATGTGGAAAACATAAGAAATGTAATCTGAGAAAACAAACGATAAAGTTAAACATACATTCTTTATAGGTAGCTGTTGAAAAAGAACTTTATTTTACCTCACTTTAACATATTTAATAATATTTAACTACATTATTTGTTGAAACTGATTTCAAAAAATACATTTTCAAATGAAGATAAGAGATGGAAGCACTATTCACATCAATTAATTGTTCAATATGGTCCCTTCTATGCCATTTTCCTTCCTATATTATCCACTGTCATTAAAATTGTGACTATGATACAATTTTTAAAAAGTTGAGATATATTAACGTTCTCAGAAATAACTTATATTTAAATATTTGCTGTTTTGATAACAAAGAATGTTTAGACAGAGTTGGCACAGTTAGTTTGAGATCTGTTATAGACTGAAAATTTCTGTTGAAGGAAAGGAGACAATGTTTCCACTTATATATTATGGTTTTTTTCTTAGAATTCCAAACGGCTTCCACTTTTCTTTCAACAAACAGTGAGAGTCTACAGAAGTAATCCAGATCAGAAATGGTATGCTTTTGATAAGTTATGAACTCGATTAATTAAGGCGTGAGTTTCATCAAAGTTTTTAAATGTTTATTCCACCTTAATTCTTCATTTATAAGTATTAACAAATAATCAATAATAAATATTGAGAAGGTAAAAAAATAAAATAAAGTTTATGACTAATATTGTTAAAGATCCATTTTATTTTTACAGTGTTGATGGGAATGATGTTAAAAATACAGTGATCATTTTTTTGTACCACATGGTGTTATTTTCATTAACGTTTGAGAAAAAAAACTGCGATTGTTTTGTTTTTTCATTTAACATGATTTTCGTGTAGATAAATAATAATAAAAAGTTGTTATTTCAATAATTTATTTTGTAACAATAGTTTTAGAGAGCTTCTAAATCAACAAAAACAGTTTATAGTTTATTTTTATGCCTGTTGTTAATTAACAAGATATATTGTGGAGTTGACATCATTGTTGACTGAGGTTCATACTTTGTAGTAATGCGGATGGATGAATCAATATGCCGAGTTGTCTAAAGACCAGCCCTGATAACGTGATCAGTAAGGTTCTGTTGGATCGAAATGCATTGAAAAGATACTTAAGTACGAATATCATATATTTAACACTAACAACAAAATCTGTTTATATTTATCGTAATATCAAAATTAAACAAGGTGGAGAAATCTTTTAGCAATAACACCAGATGTCGACGGAGCTAAGTTCGTTTACGTAATCAGGTAGGTAGCAGACGAAACACTTATTGTTTTTGAGATTTTTTAATTATTTTGCTGGAAATACTTGCTATCTGTTTTGTGTATTATAAATATACATATATACGTATAATATATTATACACAATACTTTGAATGGTGGGTTTTCGCTAAGAAATTCAATAGAGTAAATTTTCGGCACTTTAACTATTTGAAAATCATAGTAATGAACAGGAAGGAAATATTGTAAAGAAATCAATATTTTCTGTTAAAGATAATGTTTGTGATGCGATTGCGTTAAAAGACAGATTAACGAACCTGATTGTTAGTATCAATATGATATTCTGTATCGGTGATATTTCTGTAAGTAGTCGATCAGACAATAGTACATTGAACATTTACAGGTTTATATTAACACTATAAAATGTTATGAGTAGGTGTGCATTATTAAAAAATACAAACGATATATATTTACTGGTATTCTTCTGTATAAAAATATCAATAACCAATATCGTTATAAACCTAGCCTACATATATTATGTAACCTTTGATATGTAGAAATTGTGTATCCCAAATTATAGACAGAGGGCGATTAGTTTTTCATTGTCTTTGTATCTCAGATCAAATTGAATGGAGTAAGTTGCTTGATATGTTGAACTAAAAGTCCAGTAATTTCATATGAAAATAAATTATACTAATTAATTATATTTGTGATATTAATTTTGAAATAAATAAATTTATTAATTAATTAATACAAACGGTAATAATTGCCCTATAATTATATGAAAGATTAAGATTTGTTGATTAAAATTTCAGTAACAAACTATTTAAAAATTATTCTGTCTTGATTCAAAGCTCAAACGATTTATAGTAAAATTAGGAACAAGTTCACCAGTCAACAGTTATTTGGAATATTTTAAAGACTGGATAAATACACCACAAAATAGATTCATTATAATCACAACGAGTAAATCATATCTAAATACAACATACGGTGGATTATGATGAAGAGAAACCCAGTTGAAGTAAAAATATATTCTAACGACAGCTAGTATGGGTGTTAAAACTCAAATTATAAAAAAATACAGAATAGTCGATTTTAGAGTACATAAAGTAGGTTAATTTTAAATACAACATTGGGTGAATCAGTTTTAAATACAAAATTGTACGGGCCAGTTCTAAATACGATATATAGAAGATTTATTTATAAGTACCGTCCTGTATATCTTTAAACACACAGAATAAAATATATTATGTCTATTTGTCTATATTTTATCGTCTAAATATCTCATTTTTGACCAATAAGTACAAATTAAGTAATAATTTCATAAACTGCAAATAAGAATTTCATTTGTCTGGTAAAACAGCCTCTCAGAAGCACAGAGGAAACCTAGTTTCGAAACAACTGGTGAGCTAAGCACATAAATTAATAAGACACAAAAAAGAACAAAAATAAACGTCTTCAATAAAGCTCATACACTCACACAGACATCGGATATGTTTCTTTTCTCGTGATGGGTGCAAGACAGAGAGCCGATTCTGTAGCTTTCGGCTTAACTACAAACAAAGAAGTTAACTAAAGTACTTTATGAATAGACTGTATGATTTATTACAACACACAATACTATTGTTTAATAGTTAAAGTAAAAAACAATATACATTTTTAACAATATAACTTCTGTCAGATTTAACGATACCATCATTCAACAACAAAAATAATAACATTAATGAATTGAACCAGATAATTTATGTAAGAAAATCGTTTTAAGCAAGATGATGTAAGTCTTGTTTTGTAGATTTAATTCTAAAGTAACTAATAAAAGAGCTTTACATAAAAGGAAATTCTACTTATATTTTTACTAACCTGAAGTAAAACGTCAGTGGACGCAACTATTCAATTGTCATCTCTTCACACTGTTTCTAGACGGTATTTGATCCAAAACTTGGACCAACCAAGTAAACAAACCAAATAAAGAGAAATCCCGTCTTATTTATATACTTCGTTTTCTCTATAATGTATTATAAATAACATTGTTATAGTGAGGCCGAATATAAATTATTGTTTGAAATATACAAAAATGGTAAACAAGGCGATTTAAATAAAACAATAAACAAACAACATAACTCTTATAATGATATGATAAATAGCTTCAGTATATAAAAGTTTTTATAAGAGTAATTCGTACATGGAGTAGATACAATTAACCTGTAGTTATAATTCTAATATTTCTTTCTGAAATTATTTTTTTGTGTAGGAAAGTTTAATAACAATATAACAATGTTTATCATTAAGAGTCTAGTTAAGAATAGTTCCGGTAAGTTAATCTATAAAAATAAACAACATTTGTTAAAGTATGGAGAACTGAAACAACCATACTTTTGTATTTATACTGAAACAATAACAGGATTAACATTAACACAAATCAGGAACTCCTTGTTTCACACATACTTAAAATAATAGTTTTTATTTATCATACTCAATAAAGTTATATAATCCAGAAGTGTCTCATTCATAATTTCCATGTAAAACCCTCTGCTAGTACAGTGGTAAGTCTGCGGATTTACAACGCGGTTTAATTCCCGTCGGTGGGCTCAGGAGATAGCCCGATGTTGCTTTGTTATAAGAAAACACACACATTTTCTGTAGAACATTACCTAAACGTGTAATCCAAACTCGTGAACCACAGGTCTTCCAATAAAGTACTTTGTTTCTAATAAAATATGTTCCAGCTTTCTTTTCCCCTCAAGTTGATCAAATATCAAATACTTTAACGTTGTTATAATGTCAAACTGATCGAAGAAAGTTAACATTTAATTATTCATAGTTTTGTTCACACTACAAGATAAGTTTAATAAAATAAGAAAACAAACGATATATTGTTATATATATAACGATATATACATAGTAATAAATATTATTAATGAATAGCCACAAATAAAATAAATTATCTTTCAAAGAGAGTTTTCTTTTCGTCTCTACAC
Source organism: Tachypleus tridentatus (assembly GCF_004210375.1). Lineage (NCBI taxonomy): Eukaryota > Metazoa > Arthropoda > Merostomata > Xiphosura > Limulidae > Tachypleus > Tachypleus tridentatus. The sequence continues at coordinate 13,681,783 of NC_134825.1, read as the reverse complement.
CGTTAGGAACAAGTCTGTTTTGTTTTAATCTATGATCTGAGACAGTAACGTTATACAAATAATGTTGTATGAACGTTGGTCATTCACGATTTTCATCTGCACAAGCTCATCACGTGATCATAGTTCTATACCACTGGGTGAGCTAGAGTCACGTGATCACAGTCCACATCTGTTAGTGATATTATAAAAACATGTAAATAAATCATGAAGACCTGAACTTTAATCCAGTAAGGAATGTAGTTCAGAGACAAATAATTATACAATGTAAACAACTAGATGTGTAACAGAATTTGAAGAACTTTTGTTTTGTGTTGTGAAATTTTGTTCTCTGAGCATAATTTAATGTTAGGTAACTTTGTTTAAAACATAAAATTCGAAGTAACAATAAATATAATATAGTTTTTGGAATATTTTTGTAATTATTTTTTTTCCATGTAATTTGATAACTTCCTATCTTTAAACTATGTTCAATATATTTTCCCAAGGTTACAATTATACAAATATGTTTCAACACCCATCCAGTTGAATTCCAATATTGTTGATTGTTTTCTTTGTATAGAACCCTTTCAGTGTTTAAATGTCTCACTTACTTGTGTTCTGAGAAATATATACAGTTTGTTATCAGTTTTATACTTGTTTTTTTTAAATAATTTTTGTAAAATCGTAAAATGGTCTCCGTTTTGTAAACGATTTTAATGTTTTAATAATTCCTAAATTTATAAAACTGAAGATATTGTAATGTAAAGAAAATGACAAATGTTAATAGTGTAGGGGTAAATTAAAGTTAACATACTTGTGAACAGGATGTGAATGGTTGTAAAGTTGTAATGATGATCAGTTTGATTAATTTACCCTACCTAGCTTCATTAATTTATTATTTCTTCTGTTTCTATTGTATATTATCTTGTAGTTAATTAGTTTCTTTTATTAGAATACGTTTAATGGTTAAGTTTATTTAACAATCTAAACCTTGTTATATAAGAACAAATAGATGAAATATGTCTAAATAAGACCCTGTAAAACATTTTACATATTATAGAATTAAGACTATGTACGAAGTCACAGAGGATGGAAATAAAGGTCTGAAAACAAAGTTACACAACTGATATTTAACATGATTAAAGAGTTTATTAATAATGCTTTGTTTCTCAAGACTTTGTCTACAACCTAATGATTTTGAATATTAACATACGAATACAAGTTTTATGTTTCAAAAATAAAATACAAATACAAACTATAGAATAAGCTGTATAAATTATATGTTTAATGTCCACTTTTATAAAAACAGTACACCCAGTGCATATACAGGTATTAATATCTCTATATGGTGTTTAACATATATCTGTAATTATTCAACGTCAACATTTTCTCAAGACGTTAGATAGAGATATATTTCAGGAAAGTTGAAAACTTATAAATTATTAGAATATGTTATTAATTATTTACGTATTATAAGAAAACCTAAAATAACTAAATATCTTAATACTGTAAAAATTATAAATATTTTAAGCTTTATCACAGAAACCAACTATCAATCTGTAGATCGTACGTTCGAATCCTTCCTCCAAACATTTTCTAACTCTAAGCGGTGGAAAGATATTATCCTATTATACGATTAAAGCAACCCGAATATTGGGGTGAGTATTCTTAACTAGTTGGTTTCTGGTTAGTTTCTCAGCTTGGCGTGTCTAGGTGGCTAAGACTCGAGTCGTAATCTGAGAGTCGCGGCTTCGAATCCCCGTCGTACCAAACATGATCGCCATTTCAGACCTGAGGGCGTTATATGTGACCGTGAATCCCACACTTCGTTGGTAAAAAAGTAGTCCAAGAGCTGGCTTTGGGTGGTGATGACCAGTTGCCCTCCCTCTAGTTTTACACTGCTAAATTGGGAACGGCTAGTGCAGATAGCCCTCGTGTAGCTTTGTGAGAAATTCAAAACAAACAAACAATCTAATATATCTATTTAAAATTAGTAACACATAGGTCAGATAAACCACGTGTAGCTTTGTACAACATTAGACAAATAATTGTAGAATAAATTTATTTATTGGTGAATTATTTTTCTTGTTAAATTGAAGTTAAATTATTAATTTTTTTTATAATAAAATCAACATGAATGGGATTTTATCTGTAAGCTTTAGTCTTAATGAAAACGGGAAAGAAAATAAGTAGAAATTGTTGCTATTGTTCCTGATCACCTATAAGCTTGGCTTGATAATAGTGTCTAACAAACAAAATGTGGCAAATGAAAGTAAAATGTTATATGTGGCATTTAAAAATAATTGTCGGTGTTAATGATATTATACATGTAAGGAAAACATAGCAAATAGAAATGAAATTAGATCGCGTGACTTGATTAACAAATATTTCGAGAGAGAACATAAAAGCCAACAGAGATTTATACAAAATCGATTGGATGATGCAAACTGTGTGAAAATGACGTTTTTTAAATTATTGTCGTTTTTATACAAGATAATTTTATCAGAAAAGAACAAGCTTGTAGAGTTTAAACATTGTGATAATATAGCTGGAATACATAAACAAGTAGTTAAACAAATGTTTAAGTGATATTGAATAATTGTTCTGGTTTATCAGATGTTACATTTTCAGGTCAGGGATTACTACAAAGTACTTAGTTTTGAAACATATATGTTCCTAACTTTGGTGAGAATAACTCGAATGTCACTAACATTGAAACGTATATGGTCCTAACTTTGGTGAGAAGAACACGAATGTCACTAACTTTGAAACATATATGTTCCTAACTTTGGTGAGAAGAACACGAATGTCACTTTTAAAACTAGATTTATACTTTATTATTTTACACTTCATACTGAAATTTATTTTTCATATATAAATAAATACGTCATGAAAATGTTTTAAGATTTTAATATATGTTACGCCCTCCCATATTCATCAGACTTTGTTCATTATAAGGTAGAAACCAACCTATGAAAGTCTATAACTTTTATTGTTCACTTTTTACATCAAACTTTAGTTGGATTAAAACGTTGTTATACTGACAAGAAAGTTATATCTCTGTCTGTGGCCGGGTATGTCCAGGTAGGTTAAGGCGCTCGACTCGTAATCTGAGAATCGTGGGATAGAATCCCCGTCGCACCAAACAACCTCGCCCTTCAGCCGTGTGGGTTCTAATGTTATGGTCAATCCCACTATTCATTGGTAAAAGTAGGTTAGTTAGAGTAAAATATATATGTAATGGTAGAGATTGTTTTATATTGCGCAGTACGCATACTATTCAATAAATGGCGTAACCTATGAAATTAATACTTTTAGATTCTATGTGTTATGTTTTGAAACATTTAAATTGTATGTTTACATCAACTATTTAAGTTTATTTTATTAAATCATTCAGCACAGATTTATGTTTTTGTCTGAATAAAAACTGCATTATAGATTTTCTGTTATCAGCGTTTTCTTTAAACGCTCGTCAATTAAGACGTGATGTTGTCCATCAGCTGTTAGAAGAACAAACAAGAATCAGTTGATTTATTACGTTTAGCTACACCCATAAAAATATAATTTTAAATAAGTAGTCTAAATTAGATGATATAGCTTCTAAGATAAACAATTTAGTATTCAAATTTGCTTATTCAACTCCAGTATTCTTCTGTTCAATACATAAACCACGTGTATTGATATAGTTTGTTTGTTTGTTTGTTTTTAAATTTCGCACAAAGCTACACGAGGGCTATCTGTGCTAGCCGTCCCTAATTTAGCAATGTAAGACTAGAGGGAAGGCAGCTAGTCATCACCACCTACCGCCAACTCTTGAGATACTCTTTTATCAACGATTACTGGGATTGACAGTAACATTACAACGCCCCCACGGCTGAAAGGGCGAGCATGTTTGACACGACGGGGATGCGAACCCGCGACCCTCAGATTACGAGTCGCACGCCTAAACACTTAGGGCCATGCCGGGCCGTATTTGTTACATAAACTTGAATTTCTTGTTCAGTACCCATTCTGTGTTTGTCCACATAAATATCTTATTTTCTTATTTATTTTCATGTATACTTCATTTAGTCTACACCACAGAGTATTTGGTTAAGCTGATTTTTGTAAGTTTTATAAGTATTATTATTTCACCCTGTTAGACGCCTCGGAGTTCAGTTTCTTCAGTTTATTTCGCTGTTATAAGAGCCACATTTTGATTCTGGAGAAGTTTTAACTGTGAAAATAATTTTTGGAACGTAATTTAACTTCCTGATATATCTTAATTATTTCACTTTTCGCCTGTAATTACATTGGCACTCAGTCATGTACAAAACCAACTAAATATGTATTTAACATACCTTGGACATCGTAAACAGAAATTGACGATGGTCTTAAACTACAATATACGAGACGTTCTATAGATATATTTAGTTGTACTCTAACATAAATGCAGTTCTGTAAGTATCATACTGAATTATATGATGATATCTTGGTTAATATAGTAAAGTTGTTGTATTTTTTGTTGATATGTGTTTAAATATGAAGATATCAAATTAATGAAATCTTATATATGAAGATATTATAACATAGGATTTTAACTGGAGTATGTATCACCAACAGACGACTTATTTTGCATTTTTAAAATAAACCTTAATTGTATATGTGGACAATTAACTTCTAATGCACATCATCGTAAAATATTGGAAGTTGTTTGATAAATATGAAAATAATAAGTTTCGAATCTGGACGTTCATGTTTAGACTCATAAACAAGGTATGTGTTACTGCTACAGTTATAATATTATGAGTTGGATGACTGACAGAGTTTATTTCCTAAAATGAAAATAACATTTAATTTCATTGTGTTGAAAAGTATTAGAAATAATAAGAAATATATTATTATTTTATCATGAAATAATGTAAATATATTTATACTATGAACACAAAAATACGAACCACTCTTATATTCTTTAATTAATGTACATGTACATCCAGTTTAACTGAAACACAGTGGTGTAAGTGTACTGTCATGTGTGAGCACCAAATAACAATTTTCAAAAAATATATTACTTTAACGGTTTTAACTCAAGTGTCAAAATAAGAAAATTTCTTTCATATATTTTAAGTATTTTAACTATTCCTGTGCGACTGTTATCAACATAGGCCTGTACTTATACAAGTCTAAGCCTAAACGCGACATCAAAACTACAGTTCAAATGGGGCACACCAAATAATTAGGGATACTGCAACTTACTTATCCCATTAGTTAATCATGTCCCGAATATACCATACTTATTTGTGAGCCACATTAGAAACAAATAAATGGAAACAAAATACCTCAGATATCTACAGAAATAAACACTAGAGCATGACATATAAGATCAGCTAAACTAGCCTGAAGTGACGATCATTCCAAGTTTACCACCAGTTAATACCTGTTCACAAGTATGTTAACTTTATTTCTTCTCTACACTGTTAATATTTGTTAATTTCTTTACATTACAATATTTTAGTCAGCTTTATAAATTTAAGAATTGTTAAAAAATTAAAATCGTTTAAGAAAAGTATGTCATTTTACGAATTTTTAAATCAGAAATCTACTGAGATTCAAATATAAGACTTTACCAAAACCATCAACTTTTTTCTATTATTCCCTTTAAAAAATCTGCGTCAGATTATGTTATGCCCGATAATTATTGTTTGAAAAATTAAAAAATAAATAAAAGGAAACAACAATCTTCATTGGTCTGACCGTACATCGATTAAAACTGATGATGTTCTCTATGAGATGCTGCGTCATCTCTCTTCTGCCTCTCTTGCTCTTCATCTGGTTGTTTTTAACCATAACCAACAGACAAACATTTTACCTGGTCTTGGTACAACGCAATTGCCTTTTCAGTTTTTAAACTTGGAAAGGATCCCAAGATTCGTTCTAATTATTATTGAATTTCTTTAACTAGCTGTCTCTGTAATGTCTTGGAGAAGATGATTATTGGCTTCATGTTTGCTTTCTTAAATCCAACAATTTCTTCTCACCTACCCAGTGTGGGTTTAATCAACAGTGCTCCATCATGGACCATTTGATTTGACTTGAAACATCGATGAGGAAAACTGTTTTCAAGAAAGAGCATCTTCTTCGATCTTGAAAAGGCTTATAATACTACATTGAAGAGCTTATAATACTACATGGAAGAGCTTATAATACTACGTGGAAGAACAGAATTTTGTGGACCTCCATTCATACAGTTTGCGTGGCCAATTGCCCATTATTATTCAAAATTATTTACTTGACAGGAGATTTAAATTCCGTGTGCGTTCCGCTCATTCTTATTCTTTCACACAGAAGCTGAGGGTCCTTTAGGGCTGAGTCTTGAGTACCATTAAGATCAGTGCTATCACTACAAAACTTACTCCTACTGTTGCAACGGGCTTTATACTGATGACTTATATATCTCATGTTTGTTATCACGTATCACGTCTATTGAGAGACAGCTTCAGACTGTCCCCTATCGCATGTTGAAGTGTATCAGAGCAAAAGGTTTTACATTTTCTTTTTCAAAGCCGACGGTATGCATTTTTGCCACAACGGCATCTACGCCAAAATCTCTAGCTCTGTCTCGGTGATTCTGTTTTTCTCGTTGTCCATGAGGTAAAGGTCTTGGAAATTAATTTTTGACCATAAGCTTACTTTCATTCCTCACATAAAACGTCTATGTGTCAAATGTGTTAGAGCAATGAACATCATCCATGTCCTTTCCTTCACCTCTTGGGAAGAAGGTCAATGTTCTGTGCTCCACGTCTGTTGAGTCTTCATTTAACTCAAGCTCAACTATGGATCTCTAGTCTGTGGTTCTATTAGGACTTATTGAATATGCTGGCTCCCGTTACCATTTGGATCTTTGGTTCTCTGTGGGAGATTTCTGCACTTCTGAAGTCCAGAGTTTGTGCACAGAGAACCATGAGCCTTCTCTTCACCCTCACCATTTTCAACTTTCTTTGCAGTTTATTATTAAACGTGATCCTCACAATAGCATCCAACTTAGTATTGTGTGTGTATCTACCTCTTTTGGACTAGATGGTATGCACTTCCTCTTTTGTCCTTATATCAGGTGCAGATTGCTATTGTGGGTCTGCCATTGAATAACATTGGTATTTCCATTGGTTAGCCCATCCTGCCATTGTTTATTTTCATCCCCACCTCTGACCTTTCTTTGAGTCATCTGAGGAAGGTAGATATTCCCAATTGGAAGTAACATCTTATTTGTAGCTAAAAATTTTTTAACCCATCCTTATATTTCCATTTGTATAGATGGTTCGAAATCAGGTAACTCTGCCTCGGTTTGTTGTGGCTTCTTAGCTTCTCACAGTATTATCTTTACAAATTCCGTGTTCACTGACAAATTCTGTGCCTTTACTTTTGCCCTGGATCACATATGGGCTGTAAAGTACACAAACTGTACTATTTATATCGACCCCTTAGAACTCTTTAAGTGTAAAAACGAGAATGAAAACTAATGTAACCACAGATGTGTGAGTAAATTTTTGTCTCTTTTTTAAAATTAAATTAGTATATCTTTGTAAATATATTTATTTTAATTATTTATAAAGTTATTGTCATTGTGTAAAATGTTTTATTTTGATTCATGGGTCTTTTAGAAAACTCACAAAAGCCTCACAGAAATATTTCATTGACAGCACGAGAACTTGTGAAGTTGATTGTACTGTTTAACACTAACAAACAATAACGATATGATCCTATAAGAATCCGTAAGGAAAGACAGCATTAGTTTCATTTTTATAAAAATTAATACATGTGTAAACAGAGACGTGATTTGGTTACACAACATAAAGTCATATTATTTTATAATTTAAACAAGATATGTTATCCACGTTTAAGAATATACTCTTTCATTTAACCACCAGTTTATGTAACTACACCTGTTTCTAAAGAAGTATAAACTACAGAGCGATTCAGCTAACTGTATATAGAAGGCTTATACAATTTATTACTTCTGAATAATATCACCTTTCAAACATACATTTTATTATTCGTTTTGGTACAAATCCAAAGTAATCTTCAGTAGACAACGATACTATGTTATTACTTAAACTATAGTTAATCAGTAACTTAAGAATAAAAATTGTAGTTTATTCTTTGGTTTACTAGTTTATTTATTTTCTTAAAGTTTTAACGTTTAAGACTTTTAGTAACTTTTGACGCTTATTAAACACTGTTATTTATCAACAGGGAATTTTGTTTACATTACGTATGATATCAGATTTTTAGAAGTCGAGTTATGCTGAAACTGCACACTCACTGTCAGAGGCTTGTCTAAATTCAAATTTAACAAATATATTAATTGGCTTGATTCTATACTGAAAACGGTGAACATATAAATCTTGTTCAAAATAAATGTAGAATTCTTTCAAAACTCATATCAGTAAGATTTCAAGAATTCTTGATATTTTCTGGTGTAGTTGAATAAATAAAGAAACGTACATAAACTGAATATAAAATTGATTATTAAAATAAGTAACTATATGTATAAAGACATAACATTAGTATGTTGTCTTCATTATTTATATCGTATCATTAACCTCAATCTTCACAAGAGAATAATTTATACCGATATTAAACTAAAGTTTACAACTGGACAAGTTTATTACTAACCAGCTATTCACACGTAACGTGTGTGAATTTAGTTATTATAAACTTACTTCGATATAATTTAAAATGTGAATGGACAGTAACATCAAACTGTTACAAATATTTATCCTGTATGGTGTTATACTGGTCTTAAGTTATAGTTTAATACATTTTATATTGTTTTTGGTATCTAGTTGTTTTAACATTTAATAATTTAAGCCATTTATCTCCGGGTATCGTGAGCAATAACAGTTTGTTTATTAACAATTTGATATTAATATAGTTTTACACTACGATCAATAAAATGTTTACTGTTTAAAACTTCCGTTGGTTGTTCTTAGCATGTTGCCAAAGTCTTAGACTATAATTTATTATTTATCTAACCGTCACGTAATAAACCTACATATGTGATTTTGGTATTTTTCACACACGAGTATTAAAAATAACATGCAAATAATGTACTGCAGTAAGTGATTACAATAGCTGTCTTCAAATATAGAAATTAACTAGACTAGGACACACGTTTGAGGAGCCTGATCTTTGATATCAGAAACAGATAGGCTGAGTATCTTTAACTTTACGTGAGTCAAAAAACCAAATAAAACTATCTTGTTGATATAGCAACAATTATACACAGTTGATAGTAATAAAAACAGTAATTAAAACACTAACATACTTTGTAAAGTTGGTCCAAACCTGATAAATATCAGAAGATGGTAAAGAAGAAGTGTGTAGTGTTGATGTCAGATGAAGTTTTTATAACCAACAACTGAGCTCGTCTGTAATAGATAACGGATGTGATGTACTATTTAAAGAGTCCTTAACAATGATCATAAACATTTATCGTTTTGAAAGTTACGTTTTGCATTATATAGTACCATGTTGAAGAAAATCGAACTTTTAACATTTTATTTTATTTTTAAATTTTCTAAATCACTTTTTAATTACAGTAATTACTGAAGAAATTAATAAATAAATCTTGTAACAATCAAATTGTACTAGCTAAATGAGAATTAATTTACTAACCAATATTATTGATTAACAACCTGGAGAAAGACACGTAACTTTCTAGTGTATTAAACAGCAGTGAGTATTGGGGATTGTATCATGTATTATTACCATATTCACCGTTCAGATAAAGTACATTACGATGGATTGTTTGTTTGCATTAAAAAAAACCTCGTACAGCTATCTGCTGGGTCTACCAAAGGAAGACTTAATTTGTTTTTGTAATTAAGCACAATAGGCTATCTCTGTTCTGCCCACCAAAGGTATCGAAACCAAGATTCTAGCGTTGTAATTCCTCATCCATACAGTTATGCCACTAATGCCGAGGACGATTTAAGAATAAAAATGTGATAATTTTAAAACTAACATGAGTTTTCACTGTATTATTAACATCAAAATAAGGCTAATAGCACAACTAAACAATGTACCGTAAGTTTCTTTTGAAAGCTACCAGTATGACGTATCGCTGTACCAAATGTTTCAGAAGAACAACATTGTCATGAGTTATGACTCTTCCAAATGTATCATCAGAAGATAACTGGCACGAGTTATCATGGTATCAGTTGTTTTAAAAAAATGTCACCTAGTGGTGGTTATATTTAAACGGTGTACGTATTGTATTGTGTAATGACTTATTCAGTCATGCGATTTTATTTTTATATACTAGTTGCAGCATTAAGTGTGTCATATAGTTACAATATACCTCTTGGGTGACTGCATCATGTGATGCAATATAACCTAAAGAATAACATTTAGGAAAGTAGGCAACTTATCATTACTTGTTGTGGTATGTGAATAAATTATTTTATTTATCAACATTTCTACAGAACATTGAGTCAAGTGTGTTACAGAGACGTGGAGCACTTTAAAAACATACCGGTAACATTGTATATTATAAAATGTTCACATGAAATGAAAATACCTGTGTGTATTAAATTCGCTTTGAAACAGAATGAATATTAAATTTGTATTTTGAAACGTTTTACATTTTCAAATATTATTGAATTATTAACTTCCCATCACGTGCCACGTATCATTACACAAAAATAATTTGTGCAATTTCCTCGTCCGATCGTTGATAAACTTTTAATAATCCGGTAAATATCAAAATAAAACAAGTGAATTAGACATCAAGTAGCTCAATCACGTATTTATTGTTGAAAATAAGGAAATACATCTGGTTATTGTTACTAATGCTTAACAGAGGAATTAGTAAAGGGGTCGCGTCTTTATATCCACATCTGGAAATGAGTATTTCTGTCCTTTCCATTCACTCCATTGTAGACCATCAGCATAACTCTCATGTTCACCGTTCAGGTAGAATCCATTAAGATTGGAACTGTGACAATGCTTGTACGACCCAGCTTCTTTAAAGGCTTGGGCATAATTCGAATAATCAATATCAACCTGAACTGGTTGTGGCCACTAATCGAGTCCCCTTGAAATATAAATAATATATTCAGTCTTATGTAAAAAGTATCATGATAATATCTTAGCGTACGATGTGTCCTCTCTGCATACACCCTCTTTGTCCACCTTTCATACATCATATATATCTACAGATATCATCTTTATCTCCACCTTCCTATAATTACAGAGAAATGCATCAACTGTAAATTCCAAATCAACAGGAATATTTGTACTTGTAAAGACTTACAAAATGGAAACATATATTTAAAAGAATTCAGTTCAAATTTATTAATAAATTATTATCACTTGAATGAAGCTCTTCTGTCTCTGTAAAAGATTACTGATGAGGAACAATTGTTTGTTTCAGTACTGATTTACTGAAGACGATGAATAATGAATTATTTCAGGTTAAAGACCAAATTTCAAAACTGGGGCTACAATAAGTATAAGAATAATTAATTAACTTGTTTCAAGCTATCTAAAATTTAAACAGATTGTAAGAGAAAAAAGGAATATTTTCAGAAACTATTTCATGTTAAAACTTTATTTTTTAAATGTTTTCGCACGAGAGTATATTGTAGTCGTATCTAAAACTGTAAATGATTCATGTTTTTGTCAAAAGTCTACACAGGCTGATTAAATAATTTTAGGATCCAATAAACAGGACGAATTATTTAGTAATGACGGGAAACCCACTTAATGTGAAAATGTATTTCAAGACGGTTATTATGGGTATTAAAACTTTTATCAAAACTCTTTGTTAACCTGAAGATGATCTAATAAAGTCGAAACATTATTCTCTTCTTTATTTTAATAACTTTTTAAATAGTCACACCAACCGTTTTGAGATACAAGACGAATTATATTTCCTCTAATGTTATCACACCCACCCACACATGTATATACCTTGCCCAACTGAGACATAGAATTTTGTACAAACAACACGAGAGTCGCCACAGTGTAAAAATACTTAGTTAAGATAAAGAGAAAAATAGCAAAGATTTCAGTAACGTGGCATCAGCAATATTAATAAAGCTTAAACAACAGTTTAATTGCAAATTATAATTCATCCAGAGTTACGTAAAGAAATACGTTACAGTTAACATTATCAAAACAATCCATCTCCAACACAATCAGTAAATATTAAGTTACAATATAGACTAAATAATAACACTTACACAAAACACAGTTATATAACCAATAGATAATAGAAGCTGTTACAGAGATAGAGTTATATTGACTTTGAAGAGTAATAAATATTGTACAAAGAAGCTTGTGACAGTATCACTTAATGTACAAGGTAACTTATAACAATGATACATCATGTATAAAACAGATATGGATAACAACACTTAAGGTGTCAGGCAGTTTAGAAGAACAATACCTAAGGTATGGAACAGTTTATGAGAGTGATACCTAACTTTTAATAAAGGTGTTGAATTGTAAATAGTAAAGTGACTTATTAATCATTATAATCCACACCTAATTATATCATTAGAAACCCAGTGACGAACACATTGAAATAGCTTTATCTCTTTTGGTATATTCAACATCAGACAATTCACCACAAATAACCTTTCTCTGCCAGTTTTACTAGATCAAAAAGCCACCTATAGCCTCAATGTATAATTTTTATTTATGAAGTTTTGTTTTTATCAAATTAACGTTGTTTTTCTATCACCACTCAAAATAAAACGAGCAAAAATATCTGATGGTAATATGATAAATCTGACGGAAAATTGAAAAGGACACATGAATAAAAATGACTTTGATATTAAAAATTTTAAATAGTTTGTATTTTAAAAATGTTCCAACTAATTATTTTTCAAATGATAAAGTTAATGATAATCCTAATAAAATCCTGTCACTCAAGTCGCAATAAACAGACAGTAATCGAACTATTCTGTCTCGATAAATTCGTTTTGTCTTTTGTGACTCCTGCTATTTCAATAAATAAAGCGTAACGTGACACCCACACTGGATGTTGTGTAGGTTAAATAGTTAATTAATTGGTTTAGTTTTATCGTAAACAGCCTGATTATCCATATATATATAATTATAATAGCTGGAATTCTAATGTTAGTTACATTATGTGGTTCATAACGAAGAACTTACTGCGTTCTTCACATAAAAAGATTTCTTCCTAAAATTAACGGATTTTTTCATTCCATACGTAAGACACACAAGCAAGAAGAATAGTTAGACGTCAAGATGTTAAATCTAAGTTTATAAATTAAACAGTTGGAAACGGTTTTTTTATCATCAGATATTTTAAATAGCTTCTTCATTAGAATATTTCTACTACTTTGTTTTGAAAATATAACAATAAAGAGTTAGATTCAACATATGACTAATAAATTAATTAAAGTTTACCTGCGTCACCAGAGTAATAACTGACATGTAATCTATACAAGTTGTCTTCGTTTTCTATCCAAAACTCCCGATAGATGGCAAACCTTTTGTTTCCTTCTTTATCCTTTAAATCAAACCTGATTGAGTAATTACCTTGATTTGATAGAGCATAGATCCGATCATTTCCTATAAATAAATAATGAAACATTTCTTTTATACACAAAGTTTACTTCATAACAAATTATGGATAACATTTCACTCATGTAGAATAACTTTAAAATAAAAATTAAGCTTACGGCTTTCAATACAAAATGTTTCCAAACTGCATAAAAAGAGTGCACTGCGGACAGACCAAAGAAGCAAGTATTAAAATGATAAAATAAAATAACTAACTACATTACTGGAACAGAAAGGTATTGTTACTGTCCTTATATAGTGTGTTCAAATTTGAAGACAAGGAATCAACATTTATAAAATAAAAGTTTGAGTGGTTTCAATTGATAATAAAAGAAACTTTATTAGAAGTAACAAACGAACAATGTGAAGATAAGTTGTTGTAATAGGTAAGAGTACTTGTATAATGAGAACATATCCTACCCTGAATTCATTCTGTATCTTTAACACCATATCTTTTAAAAGTGTAAACAGAACCTTCCTGTACAGACCCACTGTATCTTTAGCACTGGCTCTTTAAAAAACAGTAAACAGAACATACCATACCATGAATTCTTTCTGTATCTTTAACAATATCTGTTTAAAACTTCAAACATAACCTACCCATATAGACCTTCTATATCTTTAACACCATGTCTTTTAAAACTGTAAACAGAACCTTCCTATACAGACCTACTGTGTCTTTAACACCGTCTCTTTAAAAAACTGTAAACAGAACCTAACCTAGCTAAATTTTTTCATGTTATAAAACTGATGTTGCATGAACGTTAGTCATTTACTTTTTCCATCTTCACAAGCTAATCATGTGTTTATAGTTCTTTATCATAAGGAGAGTCAGAGTCACGTGATCACACTCTATTAACGATGTTATCCAGGTATGTAAATAAATCTTAAAGACCTGAACTTTAAACAGTAAAGAAAGTAGTTCAGAGACAAACAAATATATAATCTGAAGAACCAGTTGTGTAACCTTATGTAAAGAACTTATATTTCGTGTTGTAAAACCTTGTTCACTGATCATATTTCATGTTAAGTGACATTTTTTGCAACATAAAATTAAAATCAACAATGTATTTAATAAATATTGTGAGAATATTTTAGAATTAATTTCGTTCATAAGACTCTTTAACCTCCTCTCTTTGAACTATGTTTCATATATTTTCCTAATGTTACAGTTTTTCATGTGTGTTAAAACAACCCATCAAGTTGAATTCTAATATTGTTAACTGTTTCCTTACTGTAAGGTCCTTTCAATGTTTAAATGTTTTATTTACTTGAGTTTAGATATAAATTCAATTTGTTGTCAGTTTTATACTTGTTAATTATTTAATTAATTATTCCAGAATCATAAAATGGTCTCCGTTTTATGAAATATTCTAATGTTTTAATAATTTCTAAATTGATAAGGTTGACCAAATTATTGTAACGTAAGTAAATTGACAAAGGTTACTAGTGTAGGGGTAAAGTAAAACTAACATACTTGTGAACATATGTGAATGGTCGTAAAGTTGTAATGATCGTCACTTTTGGCTAATGTAGCCTTCCTTTCATTTGTTTGTTTCATCTGTTTGTGTCACCTGTTCCCGTGGTTTTCTGTTAACACCTGTTCGTGTTGTCTGTTCCTGTGATATATTACTAACATTTGTTTGTGTCATCTCTTCCTGCGGTATATTACTAACAACTATTTGTGTCATATATTCCTGTGGTATATTACTAACTACTGTTTGTATCAAATGCAATATGGTATATTATTGACAACTGTTTGTATCAAATGTTATATGGTATATTACTAACAACTGTTTGTATTAAATGCTATATGGTGTATTATTAACAACTGTTTGTATCAAATGTTATATGGTATATTACTAACAACTGTTTGTATCCTCTCTTCCAATTGTAAATTAACTTATAGTTAATTAGTTTCTTATTTTACTGATTTATGTTTCACCGTTAAGTTGATCTGACTATATATTCCTCATAATTCAAGTACAAGTACCAGGGACGTGTGGTGATTTGTCTGGATGGGGAAGCAAAAGCATAAAAGGTGGATCATAAAATTTAAAAATAATATATACAGGACGGCCACTAATGATAAAATTAATTTCTTGCAGTCATTAATTATATTTAATATTAAGTGTTTCTAATTAATAATAAAACAAGACATATTCAGCTAATTACTTTATTTATATGCTAATTCCGCCCTCTCTTCCTTAAGATTGAATAAATGTAATACATTTTCATTGAAGGTATAAGTATTTATTTTCTTAAGATTAATACTGAACTTGCAAGTCGTTTTTGTCGTTGTGAATTTCTGGTGTAGCTGTGTATTCTTTTTAAATGACATAATGAAAGCTCAAGTGTGGCACTGGTTGCTGGAAGAGTAAAGGTTAACTCACACAAGTTGCAAGGCTGCAGCTGACATTAAAATAATTCATTCACTAGTTTTACTTTCAAATTAGTGTCAGCGTATAAAACAGAAAGTTCACTTTTCAAGCGATGAATATCAAAGTATTCTTTGTAATTATCTTTCAGTGATTTTAATGCAAATTCAGGAAATATTTTTGCTCTTCTCCTGTTTGTTATTGTCGAGAAGCTGAAGGAATACTACGTTTTATAATTCATTTCATGTATTTTAAGTCTTTAAACTATGTCTGTGCGACTTTTATTAACATAAGCCGATAATTATATAAATCTAGGCCTAACCTACAGTTCGAACGGGGCACACCAAATTATTGGAGGCCCTACACTGCAAGTTACTTTGTCCATTGGTTAACCCTGCCACGATTATATTACACATATTTGTAAGACACATTAAAAACAAATAGATTAAAACAATATACCGCAGATATCTACAGGAACAGAATCAAAGCGTGACATATAAGATCCATATGAGTCCGAAGTGACAATCGTTACAAGTTTATGACCACTAAGATCCTGGTCACAAGTATGTTAACTTTAGTTTTCTTCTCCACTATTAGCATTTGTAATTTTCTTCATATTACAAAATTTTGATCGGCCTTATAAATTTAAGAATTGCTAAAAAAATAGAATCGTTTACAAAACATACATCAATTTAAGATTTTTCTAGTTCAAAATCTACCGAGAGTCGAGATAAAACTTCAAAACCACTAAGGCTTGTCTGTCTTTTTATTATGTTCGGTTGTTGTTGTTTGAAAAATAAAGGAAACTAAAAAAAGACAACACTCAGTGAGTTTGTTTCCACACATGAACATAGTTTCACCAGTGATGACGAGAAACCCACTTGTTGAGAAATTTATATGCAAAAACGGCTCGTTTGGGCTGAGAAAACACTTTTACATGGAAGAGCGAACAACGTTTCGACCTTCTTCGGTCATCGTCAGGTTCACAAAGAAAGAGGTAACTGACCGGAAGCTGACCACATGTTTGAAAGGGGTTGTGTAACTGTGTGTCGAAATGTAGAGGGCGGTATTAGATGTTTGAATATATAATTTTATTTATTTTATTTTATTAATATAGGTATAGGTATAGATTTAAACAAACTCACAATCAAACTCTGAAACTTCCTTAAATAACACTTCTTTTACAGAAGCAGTTTATTTGTTTAATTAACAAAGGTGACATTTACTGAATTGTGACGCTATTCATACAAAAGATTTTCAAAAGAACAGTAAGACTAAAATTATTGAATATTATTAATAACATTTAAGAATTATCAAAAATACCCTTCAAAATATCTTTTAGGTTGATCTATACACGGTTAAAAATTCTTTTAAAATGATATGAACGAGTCCGTGTTGTTCTAATATATGAAACAGTAACATGATATATGACCAACGTCGTACGAAGTTTAATCGTATCAAGGTAATCACGTGATTCTATTTCTAAATCATGACAAGAGAAAGTCCAGTATCCAAAGTATCCAAAATCAACAACTGGTGATGCTATTATTGAAACATCCTGCACTTGAAACCAATAAGGAAAATAAGTGACAGATAAACAAGTTTGACAAACCTGCAGTTCGACCTTCTTCAGAGAACTGTTTCTTGTTACGCAACTGTTCTAAATATCAAACTATAAACCAGCAGGAAATATTATTTGAAATATTTTGAATACTTTACTAAATACATCTATTCAAATAATGTTTGTTAAGTTTTCATTGTCTCAAATGTATCCTTCTGTTGTTCTTTCAAGGTTTAAGGTTACAATTATTTACGCGTGTTAAAACATATTATCCACTTGAGTTCTGATATTGTTAATGGTTTCCTTTCTATAGCACTCTTTATGTGTTTAAATATTGCGCGTATTTTAATTTTGAAATATTTAGTCATTTTCTTTTTCATATGTATACATTTTAAAACAAATGTTCAAATATTGATATTTTCTTATAAATGTTTTTAAAACTGAAGCATTTTAACAAACACGATAAATTAAACACTACAATATATTTCATATTTTACCAGGAGATTATTTCAAATAGTTATAGCGGAAGTGTTTGTCGTATGTTTGTGTTTACAGTTTAAAAATATTTACATGTTTTATTTTAAAACAATAACATATTTATGGTTATTTGTTGACATTTTCAACTCAATAATAATAAATAATGTTTTGTTTTATATCTAAAATTAACAAATTTTCATACAAATTCAACAAATGACAACAATTAGAAAGTGCAAACATTAACTTCAGAGTTTAAATTTGTGACTTTAATATTTATGAATCAACTTCCAGTATTAACAGTAGTTCATGATGATACGTCTATTGAGTTGATAATCGTCCCCCGTTAGTACAGCGGTATGTCTCCGGATTTACAACGCTAAAATCAGGCGTTCGATTCCCCTCGGTGGGCTGAGCAGATAGCCTGATGTGACTTTGCTATAAAAAAAAAACACAAACAGTGAGTTGATAATCTACTTTCATAACTAAGGTTTGTTTTAAATATATAAAGCAAGTCATATGTAGTTGTTATACACATAAGGAAATAAGTTCCTAGTTTTAATACCTTCGTCACAAATATAATTTCTTTAATTAAACACATATATCAACAAAAAGTATAACAACTTTACTGTATAACCATAATCTCATCATATCAGTTAGCATGATACTTATAGTACTATTATCATCTTACATTAAAACTAAATATATCTATAGAACGTCTTGTATATTGTAGTTTAAGACAATCGTCATTGTCCGTTTACGTTAACCAATGTCTATCACAATATATATTTATTTAGTTTTGTACAACAACGGTTCAGTTTATGAATATTGGTTCTGAAGATGTGAATGATAACGTATATTTACCTGCGAAGAGGACGATTTTTATTTAATCATTTAATTATAATCACAGGTCCTTTAAGGACCATCAGATCTACACGTACCATATCAAAGGATGTGAACGGTCGTTAACTGGTAACGATCGTCACTTCTGCCTAATGTAGCTTAGTTCATATGACACACTTTAATGTTACCTGTTCCTCTACATATTTGTGTTATGCTATTTTCATTTATTTGTTTCTAATGTGTCTTACAAATATGTGTGGTACATTCAGGGCCTGGTTAACTATTAATTATAATCAATCATAAAAATGTTCATTTTAGAAATACTTCACCTTAGGTTTTATTTGAAATCAATCCACTCTGATCTATCTAATCTTTATGGTATATTTTCCTAATGTTTCTAGAGTTTCTCGATGGATTTATAACAAGAGAAAAATTAAAAGTATTGAAAATTATGCAAGGCAATGTGTTAAATTTAACAACATAATTAAAAATTACATCCATGTAAAACACAATTTTTTCTTTCTGAACAGTAAAAACTGTGTTTCATTACAGTCTTACCAACAGCTAGAAAACAACAGTTATATATGGTGAAAAAAATCGGTTATATGATATAGATCTTGTAGGTACAATAATTATCTCATATAAATCTTGCAGAAACAACAGAGCCCCCCCGCTAGTACAGCGGTAAGTCTACGTATTTACAACGCTATAATCAGAGGCTCGATTCCCCTCGGTGGGCTTATTTGATAGCCCGATGTGGCTTTGCTATAAAAAACACACAGAAACAATGGTTATTTTATATGAATCTAGTAGAAACATTGGATATCTTATATATATATTGTATACGATGGTCCTGTATCAAGTACTGTATTTTATTGATAATAATACAAGGTTTCTTTGTATATTTCGACACATCACATAACATTTTGTTACTATGCCCATCTACTAAAGATAGTAGTTGTGAGTCATGTGGTTACTATAAGCACCTATAGTGACAGGCGTAATTTGAATGATGTAATTAATATACATATCTGGATGTTATATTATCAACTTAGCTACGAATGTAATCTACAAAGCTGTTAGTAACCTTATCGTGATGTGAAAATAAATTATTGCATTTTAAATATTTTTTTGAACTTTCAGTTTGTTATCTTCTGATAAATCTAACAGTAAGAGTATATCGTCACGTGATCAGTTTAGACACCTATCGGTAACATTGTTCGTTATTAATTTTGTGTCGAATTACTTTTGGTATTAAATTGACTTTTAAACATAAACTAACATTTTATAAATCGAGTTACTACTTTTATCATACACGCTAGTTGATTTATTAAGATGAAATAATTCTGTATAATTTATTTGCCTATGATTGTTGAAACAGTGTTATTAATTTTGTAACTACCAGAACGAAAATAATTAAAGTAATCTCCAGTCATCAAAGACATATTTGTTATAAGCGAAATTTAGAATAAAACTTACAATTCATTTATTGTTTCTAACTTTTAGCACAAGGGTCGTATCTTCATTTCCACATCTGGAAGTGAGTATCACTGTTCTTTCCGTCCTACTCTATTCCACAACATTAGCATAATTCTCGTGTTCACCGTTCATGTAGAGTCCATTAAGGTTGGAACTGTGACAGTTCATGCACCACCAAGCTCCTTTAAAGGTTTAGGCATAGTTTGTTTCATAAATATCGTTATATTTGCCCCTTGTAGAAAAACTGTACCCATTGTGTCCACTGAACCCATATCAGTAACAGATAACGTAAAGAAATTAATTTTGATAAATTAAAGTGTGAAATATGTCAAAGGTTTACTTTATATTATATAATAATGATTTGTTAAAGGTACATAAACAAAGATACACATATCAGACACATGTAAACCACAACAGGCTTGGGCAGAGTTTGAAAATAAGCGTGTACGACAATAGATGTAATACTATATTTTTAACCAGAACTTAAACATACCTTACACTTTAATCATAACATAGATAAAGTGAGTCTTCCAGATCAACAATAACTCACGATAACAAAGGCATTCTAAAATAACCAAAATGTGTTATTAGGAAAAACGTTCACCATCGTTCACTGTGTATCATCTACAACAAATGTAAATTAGGTTTATGACGTCTAATGATGTACAGGAAAGACACTATTTATAAGAAATAAGTAAGATAATTGAAGTAAAGCAGCTCATAGCATGCTTTCGATACCAACTGCAGATACTGAGAATAGAACAAATGTTGTACCGTATTAGAACAGTAATAAATAAGGTGCAAAACAGTTCAGGACAGTGATATATATAAAATATAAAACAGTCTTAAGACAATAATACATATATAAATGAAATAGTAAAACACTTCATAATTATTACTAAAACTAGTAGTAAAGTGACTTATCAGTTCTTATGATCGCCATCTGATATTGATCTGTTTAACGTACAAAGTAGATTGGACCACTTTTGTTATTTTCTTCTGGTTATCACACCTTATACCAGCGTAAAAAATGACTGGACAATTACTACTACCCCAACACACAGTGTACAATAACATCACTTTTCATAGCTAACTGAAATATATAAATTTTGTGAAATCATGCTTGACCAACAAAGACAGAGAAACCAAAAAGTGCACTTGATGCAGCAAAACTGTGATAATGTTTTTTGTAAACCAATCAAAAATAAGATCGTTCTTTACAATTTATAACACTTCACCCTAGGCTAAATGATCCCACACTACGTCTTTAGGCTTATTATATCAACACTTACTACACTTATAACGTTTCACGCTCTCCCTGTAAAGGCATTACTGTCACTAAAATCGCAATGGACAGACAGTAATCGAGCTATGCTGTCTCAATAAATACATTTTTGCTTTTATGACTCCTCCTATTACGACATATCAAGCATGACGCGATATACACTTTGGTTTTTATATAGGTGATACAGATAGTTGATGGATTTAATTTTATCGTAAACAACCTGATTATCCATGTATATAATTAGAATAGTTGATACACCTATGGTATATATGATATATAGTTCAAAATGAAGAATGTTTCTCTAACGTTACTGTGTTCTTTATATACTTATATCAAGGTTTCTTTTTTTCTCAAATTAATGTATTTTATCTTTCCATACGTAAGGTACACAAGCAAGAAGAAGAGCTAATGGTCAACTTGATAAGTTTATAAATTAAAGAGTTGAAAACAATTTATTTGTTATCAGACATGTTAAACAGTTTTCCACAAGAATATATCTATTACTTAGGTTTGAAATGATAACTTGAAAGAGTTAGATTCAACATATTACTAATAAATTAATTAAAGAGTCTACTTTGATTACCTGCGTCACCAGAAAATGTCTTCATTTTTATCCAAAACTCCCGGTAGATGGCAAACCTGTCGTTTCCTTTTTTATCCTTTGAATCCAACCTCATTCAGTAATTTCATTTTTTTTTGTTATAGCGTAGATCCGATTGTTTCCTATACTTTAATAATGAAATATTTGATTTTACATAATGATTACTTTATAATAAATGAAAAGAAATAATACTTAAATTGTGAAGGATTATCTTAAAATAAAAATGTGTTAAACTGTCTTCGAGGCAGAAGACTTAAAAGGTTTCACAGTTGTATAAAGAATATCACTACAAACAACAACATAAAAACCAATAATTAAAACGTTACAATAAAGTTGTGTTTTGTAATTAATGAAGGTTTAACAAAGAATTTGTCAGAACAAACAAGAATTGTTAGTCTTTACTACATAATGTTGTTACATTTTTAGAGTAACAATATTTTATATTTTATATCTTGTATACCTGAACAATTTCTGGCTTACCTAGCTGGAACTCTTTCTATATTCTTAACACCACATGTTGAAAACTGTAATCAGAACCTACCTAGAAAGACCTTTTTCTATATCCGTAAAATCATCTGTTTTAATACGTTTATCAGTACCTACCAAGCCAGAATTCTTTCTGAATGTCTCCAAATTCTGCTTTGTGACCTATTCAAGGTTTGAAAAACAATGCTTTTGGTTTTCATGATTTCCTCTTCTTTAGATAACTTTGGAAACAGAAAATGAAGAATCTATAAATATATTTCAATAATTACACTTATTATACATGTATTTACAAAGCACAGTTTTCTACTATCTATAATAAATGTTACTTACCGTCCAGCCTCCTCCATCAGTATTTATGCCGCAGTAAACATAAAAAACTTCCACTAGTCATCAATGGCTTCAGCCAGAAAAGTTTGATCCAGTGGTAAAATGTCCATTAAGTAGAACATCAACACAGTCACGAGAAGAAAGGAGACACATATCTGACAAGATATTATACATTGTTCTAATGTGTTCATTACAACTAGAGCATGACCTTTATCTGTTTTTATAATTATTATGTTGTTGTTTCTGATGGACTAGAAGAAAAAACCATTACAGGTTTGGTAAACTTAAAACAGTTAAGATAATTGTGTGCTATTGTGTGCATCTACTTCTAATTCACATATTTATAACGTTAAAAGTTCTAGTTTATTTCAGAACAATTCATGAAGATTAGATATTAATCTTACATTTCAACCTATTTCAGAAAGGGTTTATTCTAGAAATTTCTACTTCTCTAATAAATGTTGAATTTTACTTTAGATTAAGAGCAAGTTTATATTAGAACTTTCAAGCACGTATTTTTATTAGCGTCTGTTTTGTCGGTAAATGTCAATAGAACAATCTGTAGAAACAGCGTCCTAACGTTTGATAAGAATAACTAGGAAGGTAATTCGATTTACTTGATGAAACTGTACTAAAGTCATCAGCTGAAACGTTTTCAAAATTTACGACTTTTTTGTTTTGATTATTTATCCACCTTAAACTAAATTGTTGTTGTACTTTCTAAGTTATGAAACCTATAAGTTTAAAACGTACTGTTTATCATAGCACTCAGAATATAAATAACGTGGATTAACTCTATAGAAAAGTCTTAATAGTAGAATACTAACATTAGTTATCATGCTAACAATAGAGATTTTAGCTTACATAATTTGTAACTAGTCTTATATTTCAAATACTGTATTTGTGATTTTTATCTGAGTTACGTAAGTATTTCTAACAATGCATAAAACGAATTTAAAATAAACATCATTAAAACACTCATGAGTGATGACAAGTGTGATAAATAAACATAATTAAACCACCCATGTTTTATAAAAGTCAAATTTGATAAATTACTAAATAAAGGATTCGAGTTAATTTGCTTACAGTTTCTACGTAGGCCTAACTTTAAGTTCTTTGTTAAACTATATAACGTTCAATATTTTAATTAGTATTTACACTTACTTTTAATAAACACTGTAATGAACAGTATAGGAAGAATTGACACAGTACTAGTGTTGTTTAGTTCAATGTTTATATTTAATATTAACCAACATAACTTAGAGAACTATGTTTACATTACATGCAAATACCTGATAACTGAAAGTTTTGTTTAGGTGAAACTAACTTAAAGCTAAGTATTAGAATATTGTCCTCTCCAGCCACTCGTCTTTTAATAAAACTTCCAGCACTCTTGAGCTCCAGGTTACTATGTACAAGTTGAACACATGTTACTGAGAGGTGAATAAAACTTGGTTTAGACAAAATTAACATATAGATGTGTGTTGCGAACCCTAAAGACTAGACTGCCGACGTTCAATGTCAGATATCTTATGTTTCTCTGGAGTTTTTACTAAGCACAGACATCAGTAATGGATATACATATTTTTTTATTAACGTGTGTGAGGAAAATATATGAAATCACTTTACATTATATGATGGTTTAGTTTGCGAAATGTACATATTTTATTACAATAAATTGATTTAAGCGTTTTAATCATATATACTTAATTAAATAGTGGTACTTTAATATGTCGATAAAGTTAAAAGTTTTCTTTTCCTCTTGGTTGATCGGAATTAAATTTAATTTGCATTTCCTTCAGCCTAATTTCTTTCTCGGCTTCGATACGGGCTCCTTCAGGCTCAATTTGTATAAGTTTTAGCTGGATTTCCAACATATCTTTATCACTGAACTCTGATTGGCTGGCGGAGACACTAGGGTATTCCAATAATGTTTCCTCAAACAACAAATTATCATAATTTTATATTGCAGTAAGACGCTTTATTAGTTTATTTTATCTCATTGAGTTCTTAACTTCTAATTCTAAAATTTTGGCAGTTTCACTTTTATTATATTTTCTAGTTGTTCGAAAGAGAAAGTGATTCAAGTAAACCTTGATATTCAGACATAATCAAATTTTGTAGGAACTGATAAATTTAGGTTGAATTTCATCTCTCATTCAGTACTGCTTAACGAATCTCCCATTTATTTTTATTATAAATTACGATTTGTCTCTGACAAGACTGCGATTCATTATGTTACGTTTTACAACTTAAAATAGCTTTTAACTGAGTTAAAGTTTAAATTGAATTTATAAGTTAAATAAATGCTGATATCTATAAAATTTATTATATTTGCTAAAAATATTGCTTGACACAGTTTTTTTCTTTATCAAAAATACATTTAAATTATAAATAATAATACAATTGAGAATAACGGTTATCACAAATGAGAAAATTATATACAAAAGTTTTAGAAATTTGCTGTGTATAACTGAATATTTTATCGAGGGTTTACAATGAGCGAAATAATTTTGAGTTGATATCGATACAGTTCACCAAACGCGTAACAACCCAGCCGCTCACTGATCGCGCGTGAGTTTTTTTAAGTGTGACGAAACTTGTAGTTTTATGGTAGTTTGCTGAAGTTAAACGAATTATAATGTTCAAAATCTATCAACATTCTTCATAAAATATCTGTAGTTCCCCGATTATTAAGTGTTTCACAGTTATTCCTTCAGAGGTTTATAGTATACCAACTGTAGCAAACCAATAATAGGAGGGCATTTCGGAATACAAATTTAAAAGTATAAGTTACAAGCAATTATAAAAACAAATTTAACTTATACAAATATTGATATTGAATAAAGTAGTAAATTCGTTACAGATGTCACCTGTAACTTTTAAGTACTTGTTTATATGCTCAATCTACGAGGGCTGTTCAAAAAATACACGGACTGTTTGAATTGCGCGGCTCCAGTTGGTTCCAGGGGAATCCGCTTGGTGTCGCTAGGTTTGCACAGATCAGCTAATTACGACGCCATTTCCCGATTGCAGATATCTTTATTTGTGTATTAGCTACGCGGTTTTAAGTGAAGTGCGATTTTTTTTTCGTTTGGCGGATTTCAGAATGAATGACCTGAAGGAGCAACGACTTGCTGTGAAATTTTGTGTTAAACATGGAAAATCTGCGACTGAAAATTTTGCTATGCTTAACACGGCTTATGGTGATGTTGCTATGAAGCGTACGGCATGTTTCAAGTGGCATGAACGTTTTAAGGATGGTCGACAGTCCATTGAAGATGATGAGCGTCCTGGACGTCCTTCCACGTCAACTGACGACCCACACGTCGACAAACTCAACACCCTGGTGCGGGCAAATCGACGTCTGACTGTCAGGGAGCTTGCTGAAGAGTGTGGGATATCAGTTGGGTCTTGTTACGAGATTTTGACCGAAAAATTGAAGATGCACCGCGTTGCTGCGAAATTCAGCCCTCAGAACTCGTGAGTTTTTGGCCAAACACTCGATCACTGTTCTTCCCCACCCCCCTACTCACCTGACCTTGCTCCTTGCGATTTTTTTTTTGTTCCTAAAACTCAAAAGACCCTTGAAAGGAAGAAGATTTGAGACGATTCCCGAGATTAAGGCAAATGCGACGAAGGAGCTGGAGGACATTAAAAAGAAGAGTACCATGACTGTTTCAACAAGTGGAAACACAGTTGGGATAAGTGTGTGCGTTGGGGAGGAGAGTACTTTGAAGGGGTCCCAGACCTGTAACTTCTAAATAAAGCACATTTTGTTTTATGACTTCAGTCCGCGTATTTTTTGAACAGACCTCGTATTCACACGAATTTGTTTTGACAAAGACTGATTCTTTTTTTGATAAAACTCCACACACGTTGGTAATATTATAAAGATATATAAATAAGGACAAACAATTTTACTTTCAATCAAACTTGAAAGTAATTCACTAGTAAATAAATTTACTTTGCAATTATTTATCTGTTTGTATTATGATGTGTAAAATTACTGGAGATTTATCTGACCAATTTTCTTCTTAATTTTAATGTTATAGAGAGAAACCAGGTAATTAACACCACTCACTGCCAAAACTTGGGTTGCTCTATTCGGATAACAGGATTAGCCGTTATAACTTTTTTTGATTAAAAATTTTGGGGGGATGGTATTCAAATGTACGACATTCAAAATCTATTTCCAAGGTTACGCCCGATGTATTATAGAGTTCTAACGCTGTTAAAATATTTGATCGCACATTTCATAAATTTTGCGACTTTCTTTAAATGAATTTCGATCCAACATTTAACAATAATATATTGCAATAGAATAATCACCTAAATATTTCTTAAACGTCGTACGGTAATAGTAATACATGTAAACCTACAATGATACTGTTTTTACTTTAGTGTACGCTAAACTTATAACTTGTATATTCATCAGTTAATATTTGTATTTTATTTTAAACAACTCATATGTTAATATTCATAAAATGAATAGGCTTTAGAAAAATTGAGTCTCATGAAACAATTATTGCCAACTCCTAATCTTAAAGCCCTTTAGCCATGTTAAATATAAGATATGTAACAATGTTCACTGTCTCATTCGAATATTGTATAACCTTAACCACTACCCCTTATATCCGTATTGTATAACGATTTCCATCAGGTCCTATTTCCACGTTATATAACTTTGTTCAGGGATATTATTTCTTTTTTGTGTAACCTTCTTTCAATATTTTATAACGTTGAACCTTAATTCTGTATACAAACTAATTGGTAAAACTTATTTTCTTAGCTATCTTAGAAAATTGTTAAACTAAATCTCAAATAAAATATTTTCTCCGAGATAAATAAGAGTATTCCGACACTAAAATGTTAAGTATTTTTTATGAATAAATATAAATACTGCTTAGCTGTTCAATAGTTATATTTACTCAAAACTAAATGGCTAAGGGTAAAGGTTGGTGAAAACGTATTAGCTTATTCAAGATATTTTTAAAATGTAGCTAAATCTATGTAACAATTTGTTACAAATGTACATATTTCTATTTATGTAGATTTTTCTGTTTTAAAAATCGTAAATATTTCAAAGTTTGAAATTTTGTTATTTTTATTTAGAAATGTCTGAAAAGAAAGCTTATAAAATTTAATTAATTTGATGATATATAAATTGTTATATGGCACAAAATAGGCATATTTTACTTAGTTCTATTTGAATTATGAAGTTTCTATACTTGGATCAACATAAAGATTACACGTGAAATAGTGAAATAAAATGTTTATTAACTGGAAATTGCTCTCTTCAGATGGTGTTATTATTTTAAAAACTCACATGTTTTCTTTGTAATGTTTTACCTTCAGTATTTTGTGATTTTGTTTAGAAAGTGTATTCTGTATTTTACATTATGAAAGTTTACCTTCCACGACGACTTGTTCACAAGGAAATGGAACATGAGAAATGAAAGATGAGTTAAAACATTTATTCGTTATTTACGAACTGAACTAGTAATAGGCAGTTGTCAAAGTCAATATTGTAAAATCACATATAAACTGTTTATCGGGTAGCATGCTGTTCAACACATTCGTGATGACGACAAGCCCATTTGAAAAAAAATGTATCCCAAAACGGCTGGTATGAGTATTAACACCTTTACAAATAAAGCACACAACAACTGTTGCAAACTCTGTCTTTGTTATTCTGAAAATTACCTAAAAAGATCGAAGTGTTGTTATTTTATTTTAATAAAAGTGTTAATTCCCATACCAGTCGTCTTGAGATACATTATTTCACAGATTGTTCAAAATGTTTCATTGTGTGGAAAAAGTGGTAAAACTTGCTAATAGTTGGGCCCATCATTAACATTAAAATTATATTTTATAACATAACCAAAATGTTTATAAGTTAACGTTTTAGCTAGCAAAATTTAGGAATTAAGAAATAAATGTAAAGGGGATTGTATTGATATAGAAAAACGAATAACAAATGAAACAATTTTAGTATAACATACAGCTAGCAATCACTATTCTCATAGTGTTAATGAAATAATATGAAAATAAGTAAACAAAGAACAAATATGAAATAAATAAAATATTATAAGAATAACTATTTAATAATTTAAAATTAACTTTAGAAAGAGATAATGCTTCATTAATTGTAGAAGTTCATTTATGGCAACACCGTTATGTAAAATCATTGGTCAAAATTGTGATTACGAAATAAGTTTCCAATGAAAATGATATACGTTAATGTTCAGGATTTTTCAAATTTGTGTTTAAGACTTGTATTTATGTATTTGCTCTACTGATTCATATAAAATGTAAAATGATTTATAACAAACAGTGTTTCTATGGTTATTGTTTTTAATATAGAATGAAAACAAAATATACCATGGAAACAATTTGAGTATAAGGTCATTATCAAAATATTTGTCTCTATAACTTTAATCATTTTGAACTTATATTTATAATCTTAAGAATATTAAACTTGCATCTGCAAAAATTCTAAATATTCAATATTGAATCAAATACGTAGAAACACACCATCTTTATTTAACAGTTTCAGATAGAATAACATATCTCATATCTAGAAATCTTCAAATGTAACAAACACAAAATAAGTGTTAAAATATATTTTTAAAAGATTCAAAATAATACGTTTTTCGTAAATGAATAACAATAAGAAAAAAATAATGAACCTTCTTTATTTTTCAAGAGTAACTATTTCTTAATATAACCAAAATTAACTAAACCTTATTATTTTCTTCATCGTAATTCACCAGCTTCCTCATCCCAACTTATGTATAACCAGAAACTTAATATCAATTTAAAAAGTTAATTTTATGTATCAAATAAAAACGAGAGTTTGGAAAGATAAAACACTACTTTTTACATTGGAATGTTACTGTTATTTACAAGAATCTCAAAGTTCAGAGGTCGAATTTTAATTGATACTGTCTTGAGAGAGTAATGATAACCTTTCCATGCCTTCCAGTTCACACCATTGGCTTAGCTCTCGTGTTCTCCGTTCAGATAAAGTCCATTTAAGTTAGAGGAATAACATTTTCCATACCACCATCCTCCTTTATGTAGCTCTGCACAACTACCAGAATACGTGTCGTGGTCACCGTCCTTGGTAGAGAAGTTTAACTCGTCGTGGTTTGTCAGACTGTCTCCTTGGTTAAAGAAATAAAAAAATGTTTTTTGACTGTGATTTATTATTAAGGTATCAAAACAAAAATTATGTATACCATTATATATACAGTTAGAACTGGTTAGACAACGATAATGAACTAATAATCTCTTAACCTATGCTCTGAAAGACAATTTTGCAAAGAAAGAAAATCAAACAACAATGGTTTGGATACTGCTATATAGAAGAAAAACTAAAATCATCAGTGCATGAACGTAAAACAACAATGGAAAGAAGGCTTCTTTCATCTTACTAGAAAATAACTTGGTGGGTGGCAAACCTGGTGAAACTACATTAGAACACTGATTTGTCAATTAGTGGTCGAAAGACAGTGATAGTGGAGCAACCAAGGAGCAGTAATATGAAACTATCGCAAACTTAATCCATGGAAATTTGTATAAATACCCTTGTGAGACACCACGATTTCATAATCTCATGTATACTTGTATTCAAAACGTTGAGACCAAACAACACCATTATAGCATTTATAGTTTTATTGTACCTTAGTGTTCCTTTACCAAGATAAATAACTATTTTATGTTGTTTGAAGAGAACCTTAGGCAGTTTCTCAAGTACGTATAGTACTGATAGTATTAAATATATATCCTCCAGTGCCTCAGCGGTATGTCTGCGGATTTACAACGCTAATAAACGGGTTTTGATACCCATGGTGGGCAGAACACAGATAGCCCATTGTGTACTTTGTGCTAAATTTAAAACAACAACAACATTAAATATACAGTTAACCTCTACAATGTTAAGACCAATTATTTCAATAAAATAGAGGACGATTTTTCTAAAACACGTTATATTATTTTTATTAATTTCCTAGTTTAAAATAAAATTATTGTATTTTGTTTAAACGATTTTCTTTTAAATAAATCAACAATAAAAACACAGTTTTCTCTTAGTTTCGTTAGATTTGTTTTGAAGAGGTTTTAGAGCAACAAAAACATGTTTCAGTTTATTTATAGATATGAAAATAATTATATCTTCAGCACAAACTAAAAGTCTTTGGTCATTCGTATACAAAATAAAATGAAAGCTGTAATAAAAAGAACAACAATATACAGAAAGATACAATTTGGGTTTATTTTGAAACGTTTTTCATTTCGCTATACGCATCAGAATGTCAATTAAACTATGTATTGAAAATCGTTTTAAAACTATCCAAATAGTATTTATTCTATTTAAGGTATTCCATATATAAATCAAGAAATAGCCAATGACCCTATTTTCCTTTAATATTTTAATTTGTTCCATTTCTTTTTCAGTTTCTATATGTTCATGGAAATCTTCAAACATTTAGTGTAGTCCTGTTAATGATAAATATAACTTTTACAAGAATTAAACCCACAATCACAAATTCATAAACGGCAATCGTTATTTTGACCTACAGTTTGTAAAAACTGCCAAAAGAGGGATTAAATTTTGTAAAATTGTTATTGTGGTTTTACTTTTTAGTTCATTACTTTTGTTGCAAGACCCCAATTTCATTTTAAAATTCATAATTTTTAATACACTTGTAATTTTGATTTTGATTTTACTTTTTATTTTATAATTTTATGAGATATATACTTTCCCTCTAGAAACCGGCACTTGTCTATTTATCGTTATGTACGGTTATCTCTTGAATTTAATTGATAGTTAAGTATTTGCATGATATATTTACTTTGTATTAATAACTGTATATATTTATCATAATATGATAAATGGATACCCTAAAATCAGTCATGCAAATTGGAAATATTATCTAGCAAAAGTCAGAGCCGTCTAGAAGCCAGCCTCGCTGAAATCATCAAGTAAGTGGTAGACGAAACAGTTTCTGTTTTAGACATTTCTAAATTGGTTTAATGAAGATATTAATGATTTAGCGTATTATCAGTACATATGCAAATGATATATTGAAACTAATACACTGAATGGTTAGTTTTTGGTTTAAGAATTCAACGGAAAGGTTTCTTACTTCCAAAGTATTTACAAACATTTTTGATTCCTACTATTAAGTACTAAATATTATTATCATAACAATATTTATAGTACAGTTAGAATTCTTCTTAAGTAAAGTTGATACTTAATAATAAAGAACAGGATTAAATATTAAGAAAAAATTATGGTTTATGACGATAATCATTGTCGTGTGATATTCTATATGTGTGATATATTGTACATAGACGTTGAGGCAAAATTTTGTTCAGAGTTTACATGTCTACATTCACACGAAAATGCGTTATGTATAGATGTACATTGTTAAATAATACAAACAATATATCCCACTCTAATAATGT
Source organism: Tachypleus tridentatus (assembly GCF_004210375.1). Lineage (NCBI taxonomy): Eukaryota > Metazoa > Arthropoda > Merostomata > Xiphosura > Limulidae > Tachypleus > Tachypleus tridentatus. The sequence continues at coordinate 13,649,321 of NC_134825.1, read as the reverse complement.
ACTACTAATCATATATATAAACAATATCATTGATCAATATTGTTATTACACATTACCTGCATCACCCGTGAAACCTTTAATATGTAGACGATAGTACAATTCTTCATTATCTATCCTAAACTCCCGATAGAGGGCGAACCGCTTTTCATCTTCCTTGTCTCTCAGATCAAACCTGATTGAATAAGTTCCTTGGTTCGTTAAAGCAAAAATCTAGTAATTTCCTGAGAAAACAGATACATTGATTAATTTTGTTTATGCAATAATTACTGCAATAAATACGTTTTTCAATTAATTAACACGAACAATAATAACTGTTATAACAAGATGTAAAAGTAAAATCTGATGATTAAATTTCATAATATTTATGAATGATGTCCATTTCTTTAAAGCAAATTGTGAAAATTAACGCTTTAATATTTATTACATGTAGTATTCTCTATACGGTTTACATTATATATTTCTATTGTAGTTACATACAATTGATATTAAAAACTATTCCTACTACTGTATTATCATACCCAGCCAGAAATCTTTCTTGATGTCTCTAAAGCCCATTTTATATTCTTGCCATGAATTGTAGAAGTAATCTGTGGGGTTTCCATAATCTCCCCGTCTTTGAATCACCTAAAGAGAATTTCTTTATGTGAATCTAATTAATATGGAGTGAAAATAAGAATAATTGTAAATATGAAATTAAACTATGTTGTACTTGTGTTATTTATGTTTTAATAAAAATGAAAAATTTAATAGAATTAATATTTATATTCTAAGTTTTACTTAGCAACATCAATCAGTAAACAACAGTTCTAATATTCTCATTATTTTTTCTTGATCATAATTGAAAAATAATATTTAAATTCCAAATCTAGTTTTCTTTATTTTATGGATCAATAAAAAGGAAAGTAACAGTTTACAAACATTTCTCTTATTAAAACTTAATATCTCGTGAAAATAAACTTTTACCTCAAGATTCTAAAAATTGTGTATAACTATGACAATAGAACTTTGATGTGGTACTTAAGGTATTTTAACTATAATTTTACGCTGGTGTTACATTTTACAAAAATGTTAACATTGGTTTCATTATTTCAACAAAAATAAACCAAGATTTTAACTATAAGTTGTTTTGATATCATTGTAGGATGAGAAGAAACATAATATACTTGTTTAAAATATCTGTGTTTACCTCGTTAGGAACTTCAACAAAATTGTAATTCCGTAGAAATATTGTTCTTTTTTTATTTATCAGTTATTCAAGATTAAAGGTTTATTAAACAATTAAATAGGACTTCGATATTCCAAACAAATAAAATTCTGCACTGAACAGCTTATATTTGACGTAATTACGAACTGTGACATCAATATATGACGGACAATTCAAAATACCAGCATCAGTTATTCACACACATTAACACACTTTACAAATCTTTTGTTTGTTTTGCGTGTTATTTTCTGGTTCAATTGGATAAACACATGAGCTTAAACTGATTTTTATCAGTGGCCAAATGCACCAAGAGAAATGTTCTTTGCTGCAAGACCACAGAATAAAATAAGGTGGACAAAATTCAATTGCAAATACCAAACCGCAAGAAAGTTACGTAATGTGCAATAAACAGTGTGAAGCACAAAGAACAGAAATTATTGTCGTCCGAAGGAAGGGTTCATACGGGTGGAAGTTTCTGTATTTAATTAGGTTATTAGTTAAACGTAACTCAAGTTCTATAGTATAACCCGCGACACTCAGATTACGAGTCGCACGCCTTAACCCACCTGGCCATGACGGGCCATGGTTAAACGTGACTCAAGTTCTATAGTATACTTGTAGAAAATTGTTAAATCCACGACGAGTAAAAAAAACTATGATATCTGTTGGATATACAAGACAGTTAGGTGTAGGTTTTATTATATAATTTATTTTATAAATTAATATTTAATAACTATTCAGTTCTTGTAACAACAAAGTTAATTAAAAGTTAATAATTTTAAAAGCCATAAATACGATCAGCTAGGTGGTCAGGGCGATCGACTTTCAACCTGAGAAACCCTTCCACTTGACATGTCATCAGTTTCAGGAGTGTAAAACAATGGCCCAAGAATTTGCTGTCGTTGTTGTGCCTTCCCTCTAAACTGGGGACAACCAGAGCAAATAGACGTCGTGTAACTCTTCGCGAATTCAAAATAAAGAAACCACTTACGATAAGTTTAATTACGAAACTCAGTAATAATCGTACATTGTGTTTGCAAATACAATGTTATCTAGACTTTACTAATGTTGTTGACGTCACATAAGTGAAACCTTCGGTATATTTCTAATCAGTTTAAATGAGTGTTATTTAATAGGAGCCGCTTGCATAGTTTAGAGAACTCAGCCGACTTAAGAGTGACCTGCCTTAACGGTCGATATTTAAATAGTGTTTCACAACTTAATAGAAATAAGGAGAATGATTTATCCTGTCAACCGGTGTTCAAAAGTAATTAAAACCGTCTGTGTGGACTTTGAAAAGGAAGACAATTATTTTAAGTTCAGAATAGAATTATGGTACATAACGGAGTAACTTAGGAGAATTATTCACTGATACTGTTTTGTTGAGAGTAGAGAAAAATTGTTAGTCTTGCCATTTGGATTATTGAGTTAGTTTGTGGTTTCCTATAGCGTTTTGAATATATACCATTTCAAAAGAAGTAGATTGTTTGCTGTACGTTTATTATTTGAATTTATTGCCAACAAGTCACAGACACCTACTGTGTAATAATCCATGTTTACATAAACCCATGACTTACTCAGCCGAGGGAATGTGAGATTCATTGTTGGAATCATGTGATGAATGACAGTTCAGCAAATAACACTGTGTGACACAAATTATGTTCCTGGATAGTGTGTGTTATTTCTTAATTGCTCATGTTGTAAAAGTACAGAAAATGACCTTTATTCCTTTCGAACTTTGCTTTTCTGACCTGGATGATGAAATTTAGAAATTAACCTGTTTTCTATGTAAAAACGGACAAATTTGCACATTTTCATTTACATAATGTCTGAATAAAACAACATATGATTCAAGATTTACATGTATTTATACTAAAATTATACAAAAGTAAAGAAAATGTGTAGAATTTGGTAGTTTATCGAGATTTGCGACTGTAATGTAAATCACTTCAATGTATCAGCCCCCAAATATATTTTCCTCTCATGTTTTCGTTATATGCCCCTTGGTAGCAGCGTTCAAAGTTCAGTATATCTTGGTGTAAGCACTCGCTTTGCTCCTCTGAGTAAGCTCTCATATTATCCTTGAATTTATCAAGATGAGCGTCAAGGACATTTTGCCGTAGTTCTTCACCAAATCTTCACCAATTTCATAATTTTCGGCCTTATGATTGACCAAGAAGCCCCAAACCACTGCGACAAAGCTGCTCTAAGCGTTTTTTCCTTCCTACTGAGTTTCTTGGGTAATTCTGTACACTCCAGGATAATCTTTATTTGCGTTTTAACAAAGACACCAGCTTTGACCTTTGCCTCAGATAGCTTAGGGAAGAAGTCTCGAAGGTACTTGAAGGCTGCAGACTCCTTATCAAGAGATGTGACAACTTGTTTCATAAGATCCAATTTTATGTGCAGTGGTAGGAACAACACCTTCTGAAGATGCACCAGTGGCTCACACTTGACATTGTGCCGCCCCACAGAGACATCGGTTTGTTGTGGCTAGTGCTTCCTATTATAGTGCGCTGCGGTGTCCCTGTTGTCCTAAAGGCAAAAATAACAGAGAGAAATAGTAAATCCTCCTTGGGGACACATCAGGAATGCCACCATTTTGAAGTATCTGATAACGTCCCATCATACTCAATTCTTCTAGCAAGGTCTTAACGCTGTTGTATTTCTCTTTGAAGTGCACCGAAAGATATTTAAATTTTAAAGTGTCTAAAATTTCTATAATATAAAATCTCACTAATTAAACAAGGAAAAATTATCCGTCTTACCTTCTAGAGTTTTTTCTGCAGTGCTCGCAGGTAAAGTGAGGCGCCCAGGGTTTGTCTTAATTTCCGACAGGCATGCCAAAATATGCCTTGTAGGTTTCACATATTTTAGCAGATGTTGTCACAAGGTACTTTTTCGCTCTTGTGTTAAGAAAATGGCCACATACACAGCAGAGTGCGCCTGGAGAACGCTTACATCTTCTTGATGCCATCTCTGATAAACTCACATTGGTCTATGATTTCACTTAGGATGTTAGAACTAAATTGGAATGTTGAAAGGTGAGCCCCTGTATATATATATATATATATCACTACGGAAAGTTCTAGAAAATTCTAAAAAATTTTGAATGTTCTACAACATTCCAGAAAGTTCTAGAAAATTCTAAAAATTTTTGAAAGTTCTACAACATTCCAGAAAGTTCTTGAAAATTCGTGTAAGCCCGAGAAAATTATTTATCAGCCACTCAGCATTGAATTTACCTGGAGTGTTCTGAAAATGGGTAAATTTGAAAATTTCATTACCCAGGTCACAAAAACAAAGTTTGAAAAGTAAAATAGATCTTTTCCATTTACTTTAGGTATAAGCAATTGGAAAATAACACTTTCTGCACAGAAACAAGAAAAAGTAAAAGTATTTTTGCACAGTGCAATTGAAAGAAAGAAAGTCCTCACCGTAATTGAAGGCCCTGTTGATGAGCATGGTTTATGTAAGCCTGTGGAAATATTTGTTAATTTGAACCTTTGATGAAACTACTGCTGCTGGATTGACAAAAAGGAGATAGATTTCCTAAACAGTATGTTATTTCAAATACCCTGAATTCTATTGCCAATGCCGTAATGAAAACTAAATATGTAAGTGATATATAAAAATTCGGTCAAAGTTATTCAGCAGAAATGTAACCAAACAACCTATGTGTTGTTTCATACCCAAAAGACTGAATATTGTACTTGGTATTGAAACCAGCTGCTGTTCAAATGTCCAAAATAAATAAATAAATAAATTTTATATGATAGATGTCTGATTTCACTTCAGCTAAATCCTTTTAAAAGTTCACCATGACTGTGATGACAACATATAGAAAGGGAATCTGCCAGTATTATAGTTTCAATGCAATGGACGTGACAAAGGAGTTGCAGGAATTTCGAGAGTAATTCAAAGGTTACCAAAACTTGAGGTATAGACAGTGAAAAGGTACTTAAAGTAGACATTGAAGATGAGTTACAAAACTGTAAACAGTCAGCACATCAGGAGAGGCAATAATACAAGGATAACCTCATGAAACCACTGTGTCTAGTCTCTCAGACCAACAGTTACCCAAACTTGTTCTTACTCTGCAACATCCTTTTATACTGTTGTGTACAGTCACTCAGTTGTACAGATATCCAAATTTGTTCTTACTCTACAACTTCCTTTCATAGTGTTGTGTTTATTCACTTAGACCTACTGTTTATCAAAATTTTTCTTACTCTACAACATCCTTACGTTGTGGCGTGTCTAGTAACTTAACTTTACAGTTATCCAAACGTGTTCATACTACACGACATACTTACATACTGTTGTGTCTAGTCACTCAACCATACAATTATCCAAGCTTGTTCTTACACTATAACATCCTTACATACTGTTGCGTCTAGTCACTTAGCTCTATAGTTATCCAAAGGTGTTTTACTCTGCAACATCCTTATATACTGTTGTGTCAAGTCACTCAGCTCTACAGTTATCCAAGCTTGTTATACCACTACAACATCCTTACATACTGTTGTGTATACTCACTCAGGTGAACAGTTATCCAAACCTGTTCTTACACTACCACACCATAGTATGCTATTGTGTCTAGTCACTCAGCTGTACAGTTATTGCAAATATATCGAAGCATATATATTATGTTCCTTGAAATCAAAACATAGCAAAATAAAACAATAAACAAAAACAAAAAATATTTACTTATATCAAGACTTCCACTGACATCTAGAAACCCATAAGAAAATGAGTTTAAAATAAGATAAAGTTGACCTTTTTTCTTTGTACACTTACCGTTCAGCCTCCGCCATCAGTATCCATATCACAGTAAACATCGAAACTTCCTGTAAACATCCAGGACTTTGGCCAAATACGATACACTCCACTAGTATGGTTTCCATTAAGGAAAACATCTGTACAGTCTCTTGGTCCAGAAGAGGTTTGAAGACATTCCATTTCTTGTGGTCACAAAGCATATAAAATGGAATTTACGTAAGATAGCAAAGCAAAAATAATAAAATATGTTTTCAAAATTTTGTTTGTTTAGTACACAGCTGCACAAGAGGCTATCTGTGCTCTATCCATTACGAGTATCGATACCCGAATTTTAGAGTTGGAATTCTACAAACATACTTTCGGGATTTATTTAAATAATTTTATATATCTTAAACATAAGATAAAAAAGATGTCTCAAGTGATGAATATTTCTAATAGCAAAGTTCTGACAAAAATTTACGATAAAAAATTACAAAACATTGTAACGCAAACTGTTAATGTCCAAGTATTCACCGGTTTTAGATGTTGACAGAAAAGAATTGTAAACGTTAATTTACCATCGCTGTGTATTTTATTTTTAGCTTGTGTAACCAGTACACTGATTGAATCCAGTACAGTTGATACTGATGTCATTTCACATCGCTTGAGGTTTGTCTCGATCTGACACCTTTGATGAACCAGAAGAAGAATCATCACAGGTTGGATACTGATCATCATTTGGTTAATTTTAAGTCACATCATCTGGGAAAAAATGTTATTCACACAATAAAACATGTTGAAATTTGTCATTTATGAATTTATATTGTATTACAAACCTATAGATTTTTTCATCTATATATTGATTCTAGTTGCTAATAAACTTCACATTCATCCAGGAACTACTAATATTGGTTTTCACTGTATCGAAGTTTTATCCTAACTCTACTAAAAATGATTATCATATTATATCAAAGTTTTATAAAACTCTTGTAGTTTCAGTTAACTGTATAATAAAATATTTAGACAAAATCTTATTTGTAACAAGTCGCCTCTTTCAAGAACTATATTTTTGTTTTTTTAATTTAGTTCACTCAGAAATTTATAACAATATAGAAACAAAATTCATAATAGTAATAGTCATCTCTACTATCAAAATAATTCATACTTGATATATCATAAAATAAAAATTATTAATTTTTCTCTTACATTTTCGCATAATTTCTTAAGTTTGCCTTTAAATTTCATTTTCAAGCTATAGCGTTCAATATTTTAACATTACTAACACCTTTATTAAACTGTACTAAATAATAGAGGAAGAACCGATACAATGTTGATGTTATTTCACTGTAGTTTAATCCATGTACTTAACACTGGCGAATAGGGAATTTTGTTTACTCTGTGTTTGATCAGATTCTCAGAAGTTGATTCTACTGAAAGGATCATTGAGTTTAGCGTTAGTTTTTTATCTTTCCTCTCTAGTTCCTCGACTTCATCTGACACCAGCACTAAGCTTCTATTCACGAGCTTAACAAATATTACCAAGAAGTCAGTTAGTTCTGGTTGTGTTTAGTGAACATCAACAAAGTTCTATTAGAGGTTTCTATCTCAGTAAATAACTTAGAAATTGTTTGTGACCTTGTACAACTCGAAAAAAAACATCTTACAGATATGTTAATTACTTCTAACCATTTTTAATGTAGTTGGGCAAATAAAGAAATACATAAGTAACTCAATAACAGAATTAAGTACACACAAATACTTTCAAATTCAAAAAACAGACAAAATGTGACAGAAATGCAACGTTTTAAGATAACGTTTCGTCACTGTCAGCATGGCTTGATGAAGATGCGATCCACCATGTCAGACAATCTCTTATTATCAATAGTTGCTTTAAACAGCAGTAAAAGACATAGTAATTAAACTTAAAACTGAACACATAACAATATATCCAGTAGTTATTTAAATTATTTGTTATGTGTAAGATTTCACTACATTTGAAATTTTTATTTTAAAACTTTTACCAACTGTATTTTCAAATAATGTACAGCATATATTCACTAAAGAACTAATAACTAGATAGAGTAATAATGAAGATATAATTAATTGCAATTAAGTTATATTTAGAATTATTTACATCATGCCATTATTTAGAAATAAATCGTCAATGTATTGTATTTATAATTGTCCCGTGCTATTGTGTATTCAGAATTAATCATCCTTATGTTGTAATTATAATTACTTCACTCTGTTATGGATTTAGAATTAACCTACATTATTATATTTTTAGAACTAATCTACACTATTGTGTATTTAGAACTGACATACTCGACGTTGTATTTAGAATTAATCTACGTTACGCTGTGTTCAGAATTAATAAACCCTGTTTTGTATTTAAAACTAATTTATTCTGTTGGGCACTGAGAAAAAAATCTACATTATTGTGTATCTGAAACGATTCTAAAATATTGTTTACTTGGAATTAACCCAACTTATTTGTGTTTACAATTAATCCACCATGTGTTGTTTCTACAGTAATTCCACCCTTTGCTGTATTTAGAATTAACCTACTCTACGTTGTATTTAGAATTAATCTATCCTTTATTTTATTTACAATTAATCCACCCTATATTGTATTTAGAATTAATATATCCTATGTATTCAAGAGACAACTGTTTTATTCTTCATTTTAATTAACTTTTTAATACACATACCAACTATCTTTAGAATACATTTTTTTCCCCCGGTCAGTTTTTTGTAATCTTAGTCAATCTTATGTTGTATTTAAATTGAATCTACTCTCTTGTGTACTTATCGAATCTTTAAGATAATCCAAACAAATTTTGTTGAATGATGATTTTGTTTCTAATAACTCTATCAATCTTTTGAGCTTTGAATCAAGACAGAATAATTTTTCAATAGTTTGTTAGTGATTAGTATTGATAATTTTAATCAACAAATCTTAATCTTGCATAAAATTATACTACTGTTATTATTGTTAGTGTTAATTAATTGACAAATTTGTTTTTTAAATAATAATTTCACAAACAAAAGAAATTAATATGTTTTATTTTCTTATGAAGTTACTTGATTTTAGTTTAACAAATCAAAAAACTAATTTCATCAAGTTCTTTCTGAGATAAAAAGAAGACGAAAAACTCTTCGTTCTGTATCGGGAGTTTAGGATAGACAATGAAGACCTTTACTATCGTCTCAATGTTAAAGGTTACTCAGGAAGATCCAGGTAAAATTTTTAACGATATTAATCAATGATATCGTTTAAAAAGATGTTTGCTGGTACATTATTAGAGTTTGAAATATTGTTTGTATCATTTAACAGTATTATAGTGTTAATATAAACTTGTTAACGATGAATAAATTATTGCTTACCAACTACGTGCAGACACATCACAGATACAGAACATTACATTTCTATTAATAGCAAGCTAAACTGGTATTGAAGAAACCATATTGACCAATCACGTGACTTGAATGGTGCTGCCACCTTTTGTCTTTATTGAAAATGAATTCTTATAAATCAATTTCTACAACTCCTGGTCATGAATCACTATTTCAACCAAAATTTGAAATCCTAAATATTTATTACGATTGTATTAAATTTAGTTGAGATTTGATATTCATATATTAAATTAATTTGATATTATTCCAATTAAAATTATGATAACAATGATTCTAAATGTTCTGCTTAAGTTGATTATTCCCTTTAGGTTTAGTTTCAAATAACTGCATTCATCTAGTTAAAATAGTATTATATTATTTATTTACTTGAAGTATTTTACCTCAACTACTTTATTTATCTCTCATAATTAATGTTTGTTTTGTATATCATTAGGTTCTATAAACCATGATAAACATTTTTGCTTGCAGCACATTTTGATTATTTTAGAATGTCTTTGTTGTCATCATGATTAATCTGTAAAATAATTTTTGCTGATGATTAAAGTATAAGGTATATGTTACAGTAAGTCCTCTTTAACAATATGGTATTACATCTATTATCTTACACGTTTCTTTTCCGACTCTGTAATGTGCCTAATGGTGTCCCAAGTCTCTAATATGTGTATTTTTTGTTTTTTCTTCAACAAATCGTTATCATATAATTTTAAGCAAACTTTTACATATTGCAGATAGTTATTTATCAAAACTTTTTCTTGATGTTATGTTACTGATCCATGTTACAAGAAACGGGTTGGGTGAACACAACGTAATGATTTTCTACAAATAACAAGGATAATGACATTTATGAAACAAGCTGTGTTCAAAACTTTAAAGGATCTTGGTAGTACGACAAATGTCATGGTTGCAACCTCAATGGACATGAGAGTTTTGCTGATGGTGTGGAATAGAGTACATGGTAAGGACAGAAATACTCAGTTCCAGATGTGAAGATGAAGATACGACCCCGATGCTAAAACCAGTATAATATGTCAGGAACATCAATCCAATTGTATTTGTGATTCACATTTTACTTATTAGAAATAAGTCTTTGATGTTTGGAGAGACTGCTTTAATTATCTTTTAAATAGTAGTTGCAAGATTAATAATAGGGTATCAATAATCCCAGGGCTAAGAAACTACACAGAATTACTTTGTGTTAATAAATCTTCCATTTTGTATGATAAAAGTAGTAATTCAACGTTTTCAATATTAGTTTAAGAATCAGTATGTTTGAAAGTCAATTTAATACTTAAGGTAATTCTATATACAAAATTAATAAGAAATAATGTTACCGGTAGGTGATCACGTGACGATATAGTGTTACTGTTAGATTTATCTAAAGGCAACGAACTAAAAGTTTGAAATAATAATTTATAAATGTAATAATTTATTTGCATATCATGATAATGGTAACAATAGTTTTGTAGATCACCGTCGTATTTCCCATTGTAAAATAGCATCGAGATTTGTATACTAATAACGTTATTGAAATTATTCCTGAAGAATGGGTACAGTTTTTCTACAAAGAACAACAATAATGACATTTATGAAACAAGCTGTGCCCAAACCTTTACAGTATCTTGGTAGAAAAAGAAATTTCATCATTCCAACCTTAATGCACTCTATATGAACGGTGAACACGACAGTTATGCTGATGTGTATATATAGTGACGACGTGACTCACATGATGCTGTCTTCAGTAGATGGTTATCGTGAAACAATGTTGCCTGATAGCATGAGTTTGCGAGATGTGTGAAAATATACAAACTCTTGTATTCTCGTTAATAAAACGCACCACATGATACAGGACTGCAGATACATGATATCACATACAAGATATATATGAACTGTATTAAACACGTTTCTCCAACAAACATTTAAATTACAAATGCAATTTTTAATGATGTTATTAATAACACATAGATTGTTCTGCTTAGCTTTTAATACTTTTACTTCTTCTCTTGTTATAGATTACTCAAGTAACTCTAAATAATATCTTGTGTGTGAAGATATAAAATCATGACATCATCAAAATTAATCAGTAACAGGCTATTGAAAAAACATTCTCTCTGGCTTCAAAGCTGGAAAGATTCTTAGAAAAAATCTGAACATTAATTTAAATACCCGATACAAATAGAGTGGATTAATTCCGAATACAACAGAATATACTAATTATAAATACAAAATAGGGTGGTTTAATTGTATATACAACATAAGGTGAGTTATTCCTAAAAAAGAATATATTGATGAATCGTTATAAATACAAAATATTAGTGATCATTGTATATATAGCATACTGATAAATTAATTATAAATACAACATATTATGGAAATAATTCTAAATATAACATAAGTTGATTATTCTCGCGGTAAAATTTTCATTTAAATTGGTTTAATTAATATTTCTTTATTCAATACATTATTTCGAAACATCGTTCTTAAGAGCTTTATAAAATTTTCCATTTACAAGTTATTGAAATCTTATATTTAACAACACATTTAAAGAAACATCAGTAGTTGAGATGCTCGGCTGACAATCTGCTGGTTGTGGGTTCGAAATCCTTCACAGAAATGCAGCCTTCGATAGCTTATTATATGATTATCAATTCTTTATCAGTTGGTAAAAAGTAGTCCAAGAGCTAATTGTTAGTGTTGTTGATTATCTCTTCTAACTTTAGATTGTCACTTCTAAATTAGCTAGCACATATAAACCTGGGTAACTTTAAGATAAATTAAAAGAAACAAACCGAAAATGACATTAATAAAATATTAATGAAATATTTACTTTAACGAAATGTGTTAGGTTATGAAAATGTTCTATATATAAAATTTTTAAACTATGAAAGTGTGTAGTCATAAGAACTTCAAGTATTAATGTAATTATACTGTTTGAAGAATTGATTAAGGCGTTTCACATACAGACGAGGTAAGAAGTTGGTTAGAATAAGTTATGTTCGACACTAAGATGTGGTCAAGCTTAAATTATATTAAACACTTTCTTAAATAATTTCTTATCACTTATTTTTGGTTTAGCTAGTTATAAATAGGTACTGCTCAAATGATAGAAAGTTGAGGTTTAAACAAATTGCCTGACAATGAAAAATTAAAATATTAAAATGACAAATTTATTATTTAATATTTGCCCTGTAACCCTCTGAAATAACATTGTTTATGTTACTTAATTAGTGGATGTATGCACATTATTTGACACGAAAGTTTAATGATGTAGTATTTGAGCAATGGTGTGATTGTCTATCCGTCCGTTTATGTGACGGAAATAATGAATACAATAATGCTATTTCTTATGCTGAAATACAACAAGGTTTCCGTGTCAGTTGTGGTGAATTATGACATGGTGATTCTCCCCTTCCACTTTATGGCACCAAAAACAGAATAGTTAAAAAATTCACCCTTTGGGTATTCAAGAAAAATAACTGTGGTCTGTGCAACAACTTTTAATAAATAATAAAACACAGTTGTAAATAACAGTACTGTCCTTACAACAATGACACGACTTTCACAAAAACTATACTTGAAAGTTTGATTTTATCTTCAGTGACAGAATTTTTAAATGTAGTGCTAAAAGTTAGACTTCTTAATATCTGTTGTTTTTTGAACAAAAGGAAGTACGTTTAATGCATAAAACATTAAAGTTTATATGAGTCGAACACTTTTCTCGTGTAGTACTTATCAGAAGAAAAATATATATGTATGTAAATGTTCACACTGTTCCAATTTTTACAATAAGGTATAACTAGCACGATAAGCAATTGTTTCTGTTATTTTAAAAGACTAAGGAACTGTATTAATCTTCCTGTGTATTTTAATATATCTTTTAAATATTGCTTTAAATAAATTATTTTAATTATTACTATGATCAAGTGATCATGAGCAAAACTAAATTACCACTCCTAAAAGAAATAGTTAAGTGTATTTACAAAATAATTTGTCAGGATAATTTGAAAGTTTAGAAATTTAGAGTAAATAAATTTATAATAATTTATTTAAAATTAGTTCAGTAATCACATTTTTATTTATAAGAATGCCGATATAAAACAAATAGAAGTGTACATAAAACATTTTAAACTATATTCAAATTATTACTTTACATATTTTAAAGGTGAACATATCATTAGATATTATAGAGTCTAACGAACGGTATCTCACCCTTTACTAGAAGTTTCCTGGAAGAGCAAACTTGAATTTAATATCAATAAAACTTGCTCCAATGTAAAGTTTGAGGTTTATGACAATATGAAAATAATTTAAACGCTTGTGTTTTATGTTAAATTTCTGGGTAGACATTTCCTGTTCAGAGCGCTGGTGTCAGACAGGGTTCAGTAACTTGAGAGGAAAAATAAACACAGAAGATAAACATAATTCTACATTCAGTAGAATCAGATTTCTTAAACACTAATCATGCGTAGTGTAAACAAAATTCCTTGTTGGCCAATGTTAAATATAAAGATTTAACTACAATGAAATAACATCGATATTGTATCGGTGCTTCCTGTATTATTTAGTAGTGTTTGATAAAGGTAGGTGTATGTAATGTGAAAACATTGAACGTTATAGTTTGAAAATGGAATTTAAAGATAGAGTTAATGAATTATGGGAGAGTAGATGACAATCATTAAACTTTAGTTAATAATTTATTAATTTTGAGTTATCATGATAATAGATATGCCTAATGAAGGTTATTATAAATTTATATTTTGTGTGGCTGAAAAACAAAGGTTTTTAAAAGTTGTGATTAGTTACAAGTAAGATTGTATTTAAATTTTCTATTGCAGCGTCAAGTAAATATTGACAGAATTGTAGATAGCATTAGAATAGTTTGGAAATAAACGTTTGATAGAGTAATGAATACAAATTAATACTGTTATCAAAAGTTTAATAAAATATATCGACAGATAAACAAGTTTGATTGTAAAACATGGTAGTGGTGTGTGTTTTCTTACTGCAAAGCCACATCGGGCTATCTGCTGAGCAAACCGAGAGGAATTGAACGCCTGATTTTAACGTTATAAGTCCGCAGACATACCGCTATAGCGCTAGAAACTTGTTTTAATACCCCTAGTGGGCAGTGCAACAGACAGCCCACTGTGCAGCTTTGTTCTTAATTGGAAATAAACAAATATATAAATGGATAAAAATGAATTTATTTTTGTATTCTTATATTATATTGTTTTGCTAGGTAATAATTTCAAATTACACTGTATACATTAAAATATAGTCTTAAGGATGGTATACAATACATAACATAAATCGATACGTGTTGGTTAACAGTTTATTACTTTTATGATCATTTGTTATCTATACATAATGAAGCTATCATAATCCAACACTACAATTCTTTTATAAATTAATAGATCTACCCTTTATTGGAAAACGAACTGATTTTAAGAGCCCTATTTTATAGTATTATGTTTAAAATCCACCATTTAAAATATAAATAAAACTCTACCGAAAGTCCTTGTGAGAGTCGTGATCTTATTGTTAGACGTGTACTTTAGTTTTGTTTGATTTTGAATTTCACGCAAAACTACACGAGGAAAATCTGTGCTAGCCGTACCTAATTTAGCAGTGTAAGACTAGAGGGAAGGTAGTTAGCCATCATCACCCACCGCCAACTCTTGGGCTACTCTTTCATCAACGAATAGTGAGATTGACTGTAACTTTATAACGCCCTCACGGCTGAAAGGGCGAATATGTTTGGTGCGACTAGAATTCGAATCCGCGACCCTCAAGTTACAAGTCAAACGCCTTAACCCATCTGGCCATGCCGGGCCGAAAGAGACACGAGGGTATTCTACTGATGCCTCCTCAAACAACAAATCATCATCAATTAGTATTTCAGTAACACGAGTTATTAGTTTATTTTATCTCATTTATTTCTTAACTTCTTATGCTAAAATTTTGGCAATTTTACTTTTATGATATTTTCTACTTGTTCTAGAGGATGAATCAAGTAAACCTTGATATTCAGACATGATCAAATTTTGTTGGAACTGATAAATATAAATTGAATTATTATTTTAATTTTAATTTAGGTTAAATTTTGTCTCTCATTCAGTACAGTTCACGAATCTCCAATTTATTTTTATTATTATTATGATTTACCTGGGAAAAGTCTGCCATTCATTACGTGACGTTTTACGATTTAAAATATCTTCAAACTGGATATAAAAGTTAAATAAATGTTAATGTCTATTAAATTTATGACATTTGCTAATAATATTGATAGACATAGTTGTCTTCCTTATCAAGAACATATTTAAAACTATAAATAATAATACAATTCATAATATCGGTTATTGCAAATAAGAAAACTTACTACATATGAAAGTTTTACAATCTTACTCTGTGGAACTGAATATTTTATCGAGGGTTCACAATGAGCGAAATAATTTTGAGTTGTTAAAAGTGTTGTTCATCTAACGCAAAACTAACAAGCCTATCATTAATTGAGCGTGAGTTTTTAACTGCTCCTTTTATCTAATGTTTTCGTAGAAATGCCAAAATTCGATGGTAATCCGCTGAAGTTAAACAAATAGTAATGTTCGAAATCTATAAACATTCTTGATAAATTAACTGTAGTTTGCCGATCAATAAGTGTTTCACAGTTATAGCTTTAAAGATTTGTAGTATACCAATTGTATCAAACGAGTTATGTATACTGTCTTTCGACGAGTGGGTTAAAAGTCTTTAAGGTGAGGTTGTAGAAATTTCAAATGGTCCATCAATACTCTAGTGCGTTCGTAAAACGTGTATTTTGTGTTCCTACACTCCAAAATCTTCTATAAAATTAGGAAATAGGAGGGCATCTCAGAATACACATTTAATAGTATAAGTTACATGCATTTCGAAAAATAAATTCAACTCACACAAACCTCGATATTGAATAAATATGTGGAAGTAAATCCGTTGCAGATTTCACCTTAAGTTTTCTTTTAACAACTTGTTTATATGCTCAAGCTATTCACACGAATTTATTTCTTTGTTTTGACAAAGACTTACTCTTTTTGATAAAACTCCACACACGTTGGTAATATTATAAAGACATATAAATAAGGACTAACAATTTTACTTTCAATCAAACTTGAAAGTAATTCACTAGTAAATAAATTTACTTTGCAATTATTTATCTGTTTGTATTATGATGTGTAAAATTACTGGAGATTTATCCGACCAATTTTCTTCTTAATTTTAATGTTATAGAAAGAAACCAGGTAATTAACACCACTCACTGCCAATACTTGAGATGCTCTATTCGGATAACAGGATTAGCCGTTACAACTTTCTTTGATTAAAAATTTTTCGGGGATGGTTTTCAAACGTACGACGTTCAAAATCTATTTCCATGATTACGCCCAATGTATTATACAGTTATAACGCTGTTAAAATATTTGATCGCACGTTTCATAAATTTTGTGACTTTCTTTAAATGAATTTCGATCCAACATTTAACAACAAAACAATAGAATAATAACGTAATTATTTCTTAAACGTCATACAATAATAGTAATACATGTAAACCTACAGTGATACTGTTTTTACATTAGTGTACGCTAAACTTATAACTTGTGTATTCATTAGTTAAAGTTTGTATTTTATTTTAAACAACTCATATATTAATATTTATAAAATCAATAGGCTTTAGAAAAATAAAGTTTTATGAAACAGTTATTGTCAACTCTTAATCTTTAAGTTCTTTAGTGATGTTAAATATAAGATATGTAAAAATGTTGACAGTCTCATTCGAATATTGTATAACCTTGATTACTACCCGTTATATCCGTGTTGCATAACGATTTCCACTAGGTCCTATTTCCATGTTATATAACTTTGTTCAGAGAGATTATTTCCTTTTTTTTTTGTAACCTTCTTTACAGAACCTTCTTTCTATATTTTATGACTTTGATCGCAGAACCTTAATTCTATGTGTAAACTAACTGGCAAAGCTTATATTCTTAGATATCTTAGAAAATTGTGAAACTAAATCTCAAATAAAATATTTTCTTCGAGATAAATAAGAGTATTCCGACACTGAAAATGTTAAGTATTGTTTATGAATAAATATAAATACTGCTTAGCTGTTCAATAGTTATATTTACTCAAAACTAAATGGCTAAGGGTATAAGGTAGTAAAAACATATTAGCTTATTCAAGATATTTTTTAAAATGTAGCTAAAGGTATGTAACAAATTTTTACAAATGTACATATTTCTATTTATGTAGATTTTCTGTTTTAAAATTCGTAAATATTTCAAAGTTTGAAATTTTGTTATTTTTATTTAGAAATGTCTGAAAAAAAAGCTTATAAAATTTAATTAATTTGAAGATATATAAATTGTTATATGGCACAAAATAGGCATATTTTACTTAGTTCTATTTGAATTATGAGGTTTCTATACTTGGATCAACATAAAGATTACACGTGAAATAAAATGCTTATTAACTGGAAAGTGTTTTCTAAAAGATGGTGTTATTATTTTAAAAACACTTACACGTTTTCTTTGTAGTCTCTTACCTTCAGTATTTTGTGATTTTGTTTAAATTAAAATTATATTTTATAACATATCATTCGTGAAGTTTATAAGTTAACGTTTTTAACAGCTAGCAAAATTTAGGAATTAAAAAAAAGTAAATGTAAAGATTGTTCAAAATGAATTGTATTGATATAGAAAAACGAATAACAAATCAAACAATTTTAGTATAACATACAGCTAGCAATCACTATTCTCATAGTGTTAATGGATTGATATGAAAATGAGTAACCAAAGAACAAATATGAAATAAAAAAAATCATAGATATTTAATAATTTAAAATTAACTTTAGAAAGAGATAATGCTTCATTAATTGTAGAAGTTCATTTATGGCAACACCGTTATGTCAAATCATTGGTCAATATGTTTTGAAAATTGTGATTACGAAATAAGTTTCAAATGAAAGTGATACACATTAATGTTCAGAATTTTTCAAGTTTGTATTTAAGACTTGTATTTATGTATTTGCTCTTCTGATTCAGTGAAAATGTAAAATGATTTATAACAAACAAAGTGTTTCTATGGTTATTATTTTTAATATAGAATGAAAACAAAATATACCATGGAAACAATTTGAGTATAAGGTCATTATCAACAAAATATTTGTCTCTATAACTTTATTAATTTTGAACTTATATTTATAATCTTAAGAATATTAAACTTGCATCTCCAAAAATATTAAATATTCATTATTGAATCAAATACGTAGAAACACACCATCTTTATTTAACAGTTTCAGATAGAATAACATATCTCATATCTAGAAATCTTCAAATGTAACAAACACAAAATAAGTGTTAAAATATCTTTTAAAAGATTCAAAATAATACGTTTTCGTAAATGAATAACAATAAGAAAAAATAATAAACCTTCTTTATTTTTCAAGACCAACTATTCCTTGATATAATCAAAATTAACTAAACCTTATTATTTTCTTCATCGTAATTCACCAGCTTCCTGATCCCAACTTATGTACAACCAGAAACTTAATATCAATTTAAAAAGTTAATTTTATGTATCAAATAAAAACGAGAGTTTGGAAAGATAAAACACTACTTTTTTACATTGGAATGTTACTGTTATTTACAAGAATCTCAAAGTTCAGAGGTCGAATTTTAATTGATACTGTCTTGAGAGAGTAATGATAACCTTTCCATGCCTTCCAGTTCACACCATTGGCGTAGCTCTCGTGTTCTCCGTTCAGATAAAGTCCATTTGAGTTAGAGGAATAACATTTTCCATACCACCATCTTCCTTTATGTAGCTCTGCACAACTACCATAATACGTGTCGTGGTCACAGTCCTTGGTAGAGAAGTTTAACTCGTCGTGGTTTGTCAGACTGTCGTCTTGGTTAAAGAAATAAAAAATTGTTTTTTGACTGTGATTTATTATTAAGTTATCACACCACAAATTATGTATACCATTATATAAACAGTTACCACTTGTTATACAACGATAATCAACTAATACGTTAACAACCTCTTAACCTATTCTCTGAAATACAGTTTTGGAAAGAAAAAAACAATAATGGTATGAATAATCCTATATAGAGGGAAAACTTAAATCATCAGTACATGAATGTAAAACAACAATGGAAAGCAAAGAAGGCTCCTCTTATCTTACTAGAAAATAACTTGGTGAGTGGCAAACCTGGTGAAACTACATCAGAACACTGAGTTGCCAATTAGTGGTCGAAAGACAGTGATAGTGGAGCAACCTAGGGCCAGTAATATGAAAGTACCAAGAACTTAATCCATGAAAATTTGTAAACACCCTTGTGAGGCACCACGAATTCACATTCTCATGAATAATACTTTCTCTCAAAACGTTGAGAACAAACGACATCATTATAGCATTTGTACTTTCATTGTACCTCAGTGTTCCTTTATCAACATAAATAATAATTTTATGTTGTTTGAAGAGAACCTTACGTTGTTTCTCAAGTACGTTCATAAGGTATGAGTTTCGTTCAGCAAAAGTTCATGAACTTTACAAATATTTACAAGTTTTTCTGGATCGATTCTTCAATTATAGCATTAACAGCTTATCTACAGTGAATATTTAGTTACAAAAAAAGGAAGAGAAAGTTTAAACATGATAGTATTAAATATATAATTAACCTCTACAATGTTAATACCAATTATTTCAATGAAACAGAGGGCGCTTTTTCTAATAATACGTTATGTTATTTTATTCATCTCCGAGGTTATAAATAGTGTGATTGTTTTTGTTTAAAGATTTTCTTTCATATAAATCAACAACAAAACACAGTTTTCTCTTAGTTTTTATTACAATTGCTTTGAAGAGCTTCTAGATCAACAAAAATATGTTACAGTTTATTTATATATATGAAAATAATATCTTCAGCACAAAGTAAGAATCTTTGATTATTCGTATCCAAAATAAAATAAAAGCTGTAATAAAAAGAACGAAATATGTAAAGAGATACTAGTTGGATAGATTTTTAAAACGACTGTCGTTTTGCTATGCTTTCCGCCAGTACAGCAGTAAGTTTACGGTTTTATAACGCTAAAATCAGTGATTCGATTCCCTACGATGGGCTAAGCAGATAGTCCGATGTGGCTTTGCGATAAAAAGACACACATAATCTACCTTAGGTTTGAGTGAAATTCAAAACAAACATTTTGCTATACGTATAAGAATGTGAACCAAACTTTGTGTTTAAAATCGTTTTAAAAACTATCCAATTAGTATTTATTTTGTTTTAGTCACTTCATATACAAATCTAGAAGTATCTAAGGATCCCTATTTTCCTTTAAAATTTTAATTTTCTTTATCAGTTTCTATATACCCATGGACATCTTTAAACATACAGTGTAGCTCTGTCAATGTTTGTTTGTTTGTTTTTGAAATTCTCACAAAGCTACTCGAGGGCTATCTGTGCTAGCCGTCTCTAATTTAATAGAGTAAGACTAGAGGGAAGGCAGCTAGTCATCACCACCCACCGCCAACTCTTGGGCTACTATTTTACCAACGAAAAGTGGGATTGACCGTGACATTATAACGCCCCCACGGCTGGGAGGGCGAGATGTTTAGCGCGACTCTGATGAACCCGCGACCCTCAGATTACAAGCGCATGCCTTATCGCGCTCGGCCATGCCAGGCCTCTGTCAATGATAAATATAACTTTTACAAGAATTAAAGCCAGAATCACAAATTCATAAACTGCAAGCGTTATTTTGGTTTACAGTTTGTAAAAACTGCCAAAAGAAGGGTTACATTTTATAAATTTGTTATTGTGATTTTATTTTTTTTATCTCAGTACTTTTTGAAGTAAGATTCCAATTTGATTTTAAAATTAATATTTTTAATACACCTGTATTTTTCAACTTTTTATGTTATACCTGTATAAAATATATACTTTCCCTACAGAAACTGTCCAGTGTCTAGTTATCATTATGTACCACTTTGTGTTAGATTGAATTGGATAGTTAACTAACTGCATGTTATATTTACTTTGTATAAATAATCTGTATATATTTATTATAATATGAAAAGTGGATACTTTTAAATCAGTCATGCAAAGTGGAAAATTTTTCTAGCAATAGTCCGAGCCATCTAGGAGCCAGCACCGTTTAGATTATCAAGTAAGTAATAGATGAAACAGTAGGTGTTTTAAACATTTTTAATTGTTTTAATGGAGATATTAATGCTTTAGCGTATTATTGGTATATATATGCAAACAAAACTATGCTCAGCAGATAAAATTAACGAGGAATTAGACAAAATAAAACAATACTTCATCAACATCAATAAGATTCCTCCACAGACCGTAGAAAACATTATACGCACACAACCAACAAAAGTAAATATATCCCACGAATTAAAAGATTACGAAACCATATACTGCTGCATACCATATATTCCCGACATCAGCAGACAAATAACAAACATTTGGCAAAAACTAGTAACAAAATATGACATTTCAGTTACTACCAAATTTATTCAAAAACCAGGCACAAAACTGAGGTCTATACTATGTAAAAACTACACTGACAAACACCACACCAACATTATTTATAAAATACAATGTGATAACTGCCACGACAAACCAAGCTTCATTCTCACCACAATTCCCTGGCGAGACACTGGAAGCATACTCAAGTTCAATTAATAGAAAAATTACCATAACTGAACTAAAAATTAATATTAAAAACTTGAAAAACACTTCCCCCGGACATGACCAAATACCAAATATTATTCTGAAAAAAAGCTCTACTCTCCTATTACAACACCTCACAAACATCATGAACATTTCACTAACAACTGAATATTACCCTGACACTTGGAAAAAAGCCATCATAACCACGATTCCAAAGAAATAAACCAACAGGACCAATCCAGATAATTTCCGTCCCATCAGTTTGTTAAGCTGCCTTGGCAAATTGATGGAGAGGGTTATCTCCAACTGTCTTCTCCACTTTTGTGAAACAAATAATATCCTTCCTGAATCCCAAAACCTCCAGGAAAAACAGGCAAACAACAGATCACCTCACACGACTCACCGAATCAGTCTATAAAGCTTTTAACAGCAACCAAGTTACCATTGGTGTATTTCTAGATGTCAAAAAAGCATTTGACAGCGTTTGGCACAATGCCATCAAATACAAACTAAATCACCTAAAAATAAATCCTACTATAGTTAAATGGATTTCAAATTTCCTAACAGATAGAACAGCACAAGTAAAAGTCAATAAAACTATATCTAAATATTTCAATATAACTGCAGGAGTGCCCCAAGGATCAGTCCTCTCTCCACTACTATATATTATTTTCGTCAGTGACATACCTTTCCCCAATTTTCCATACACGCATAATTCACAATACGCAGACAACATCGCTATCTGGAGCACCTCCAGAAACCCAGTGATGGCCACGTCTCGCGTGCAAGAATCACTGAACAACGTCTCAACATGGAGTAACAAGTGAAGAGTAGTGTTAAATCCAACCAAAACACAAGCAATCACCTTCTACAGGAAATTAAAAAACAAAGAAAAAATCTAGAAAAAATAAAATTATCACTCGGAAATACGCCCATTAACATGAGCAAAAACATCACATTCCTTGGCATCACTTTCGACACGAAACTAACATGGAAAAAACATGCTAACAATATACACTCATCAATTAGAAAACGGATTTCACACTTAATGACTCTAACCAGCAAACACTCGAAATTCTCACCAAACACCATTATCCAAATACTTGTATACAAGGCTTACATCCGTCCACTGATAGAATATGGATGTCAAGTAACATATAATATGTCAAATAACACACTCCAGAAAATCCAAGTTCAACAAAACAAAATACTAAGATCTGCATTCAGTCTACCATCATTCACTCCAGTAAATTATATACATCAAATCAGCAACTTACCAACACTAAGAAATAGACTAACGGAAATATCACATAAATACTATTTAAAAGCAGAAAACAGAAACAAACTAACGGCATCACTTTACAAATTAACTAGTGCACCAACTAAATATATTTCACCTTACAACATATTTCAAGAATCACAAATCACACAACAAAATACTCAAAAGACAAAACTCACGTTAACACTATGTATTTTCTTTTTTAGGTCTCGGGCACAGGACAGGTAAAACTTTCGGCGCCTGTCCTGTGAAAGTGGGTTTTTCTCAGGGCGCTCCCGTTTCCCCCCACAGCAAAAAACTTAGGAATTGGATCTATAGGTCCCAGCCCAGGCAACTTTATTGCCAGGCCCTGAATCGGGTCGTTTGTGTTCGTGTTCATATTTACTTTGACATCTGCCTTTCCGGACGGGACCTGGCTGTTTTCTCCGGTGCTGCCTTTGCCTGGGTCATAGATAATATTAAGTATGACCAACTTCACTCCTTCACCCAAAAAAAAAAAGTCTAAAAACTATTTAAAATAATAAAGAAAGCTACATTCAATAACCTTCCACGAAAAGGGACGAAGAGGAACCACTTACGATTACTCTCTCTCTAAACTAAACCCACGTTAGTTTGCGTTTGCCACGACTTCTATATTGGAGAAACAAGTAGAAAATGGAAACCAGATTCAAAGAACACAAAAAGTCACCTTCACATGTTTTCAAACACTGCGAATCAAATAAACACAACATAACTATAGAAAACACACAAATACTAAAGAAACAAACAAAAACAAACGCAAAATTAAATAAGTCTTACTTATACAACAACTCAAGCCCAAAATAAACCAACACAAAGGAACACCTCGAAACCTGTATTAATAAATATAATCCAACATCTAAGCACGCCCTCTATATTCTTACACTCAGTTACACAACTCCCTTCGAACATGTGGTCAGCTATCGGTCAGTTACCTCTTTCTTTGTGAACCTGATGATGACCGAAAAAGGTCAAATCGTTGTTCTACTTAAAATAATTTCTCAACTTAAACCAGCTGTTTTTACATATATATATTATTTACTACCTTTATCGATTTCTACTATTAAGTAATAACTACCGTTACCATTTACTATATTTGTGGTAGAGTTAAAATTGTTCTAAAGTAAAGTTCATACTTAGTAATAATGAACAGGATTAATATTTTTTTATGGTTTATGATGATGTTACTTATGACAGTTTAACTAGATTAACTATCAGAAAAAATACGATATTCTATATGTGTGATATGTCTGTACATAGATGTTAAGGCAAAAAAAGTTATTCAGCTTTACCGGTCTAAATAAACACTAAAATATGTTATGAGTAGGTGTACATTGTTAAATAATACAAACAATATATCCAATTCTAATAATGTACTACTAATTATATATATAAACAATATCATTGATCAATATTGTTATTACACATTACCTGCATCTCCTGTGAAACCTTTAACATGCAGACGATAATACAATTCTTCATTATCTATCCTAAACTCCCGATAGAGGGCGAACCGCTTTTCACCTTCTTTGTCTGTCAGATCAAACCTGATTGAATAAGTTCCTTGGTTCGTTAAAGTAAAAATCCAGTAATTTCCTGAGAAAACAGATACTTTGATTAATTTTTTTTATGCAATAATTACTGCAATAAATAAGTTTTCAATTAGTTAACACGAACAATAATAACTGTCATAACGAGATGTAAAAGTAAAATCTGATGATTAGATTTCATAATATTTATGAATAATGTCCATTTCTTTAAAGCAAATTGTAAAAAAAGCATTTCATTGAATTCAAAATAAAGAAACCACTTACGATAAGTTTAATTACGAAACTCAGTAATAATCGTACATTTGCAAATACAATGTTGCCTAGACTTTACTAATGTTGTTGACGTCATATAAGTGAAACGTTCGGTGTATTTCTAATCAGTTCAAATGAGTGTTATTTAATAAGAGCCACTTGCATAGTTTAGAGAACATTCGAAGCCTCAGTTGTTAAGGTATTTATATAAGAATCTCGCGAGTAAATTTTAAGACGAAGTACAAAGTGAAATGGATTCAATTGCAGTCTAGACAGAAAAAACCGTGAACTCAGCCGACGTAAGAGTGACCAGCCTTGACGGTCGATATTTAAATTGTGTTTCACAACTTAATAGAAATAAGGAGAATGATTTACCCTGTCAAACGGTGTTCAAAAGTAATTAAAACCGTCTGTGTGGACTTTGAAAAGGAAGACAATTATTTCAAGCTCATGATACAATTATGGGACATAACGGAGTATCTTAGGAGAATTATTCACTGATACTGTTCTGTTGAGAGTAGAGAAAAATTGTTAGTCTTGTCATTTGCATTATAGAGTAATTGAATCAGCTCAAGTGGTTTTTAACTGTAAAACAGAATTATGTATGATCTTAGATAAGTTTATGGTTACCTATAGTGTTTTGAATACATGTATCATTTCAAAAAAAAGCAGATTATGTGCTGTACGTTCATTATTTGAATTTATTGCCAGCAAGTCACAGACACCTTCCGTTTAATAATAAAAGTATACATTGTTTGTTTTTGAATTTCGCGCAAAGCTACTCGAGGGCTATCTGCGCTAGCCGTCCCTAATTTAGCAGTGTAAGACTAGAGGGAAGGCAGCTAGTCATCACCACCCACCGCCAACTCTTGGGCTACTCTTTCACCAACGAAGAGTCGAACGCCTTAACACATGCCGGGCCATGCCGGGCTCCCATGTATACATAAAACCATGACTTAATCAGCCAAGGGAATATGAGACTCATTGTTGGAATCATGTATCGAATGACAGTTTAGCAAATAATTGAGGACATAAGGAACAATCTCATAATGAAGACTGAAAAATGCAAATGATATGTAAGAATATGGTCAAACATGTTCAGCAGGATTGTAATCAAACAATGTAAGTGCTGTTTTGTGTCCAAAGGCTGAATCTTGTGCTTAACATTGTAGCCAGCTGTTATTTATATGTTATCTTTTTTAAGCGTCAAAAGTTACATGATCAGCAAAAGTAATCAACTAAAAATGAATGAACCAAAGACAGGAGTAAAATACAGTTACTAGATGATGTTATTCAGTCGCTAGAGGGTAAACGATATGTTGATAAAATCTGTTTTATATGATAAATGTCTTATTTCACTACAGCTACATCCTTTTAAAAGTTCACCATGACTGTAATGACAACATATAGAAAGGGAATCTGCCAATATTATAGTTTTAATGCAATGGACGTGACAAAAGAGTTGCAGGAATTTCGAGAGTAATTCAAATGTTACCAAAACTTGAGGTATAGACAGTGTTAAGGTACTTAAAGTAGACATTGAAGATGAGTTACAAAAGTCAGCACATCAGGAGAGGCAATAATACAAGGATAACTCATGAAACCACTGTGTCTAGTCTCTCAGACCAACAGTTACCCAAACTTGTTCTTACTCTGCAACATCCTTATATACTGTTGTGTATAGTCACTTAGCTTTACAGTTATCCAAAGGTGTTCTTACTCTACGACATCCTTACATACTGTTTTGTCTAGCCACTTATCTGTTCAGTTGTCCAAAACTGTTTTTTTTACTACAAATTTCGTACATACTCATAAGAAAATGAAGTTAAATTATACATGAAGTTGACCTTATTTCTTTGTACACTTACCGTCCAGCCTCCTCCATCAGTATCCATATCACAGTAAACATCAAAACTTCCTGTAAACATCCATGATTTTGGCCAGATACGGTACACTCCACTAGTATGGTTTCCATTAAGGAAAACATCTGTACAGTCTCTTGGTCCAGAAGAGGCTTCAAGGCATTCCATTTCTTGTGGACACAAAGCATATAAAATTGAATTTACGTAAAATATCAAAGCAATAATAAAATGTTTTCAAAATTTTATTCGTTTAGCACAAAGCTGCAAAATGGGCTATCTGTGCTCTATCCACTACGGGTATCGAAACCCGAATTTTAGAGTTGAAATTCTACAAACATACATTCGGTTTTGTATCGAAATAATTCTATATATTTTAAACATAAGACAAAATGATGTCTAAAGTGATGAATATTTCTAATAGCAAAGTTCTGATAGAAATTTGGAATTACAAAACATTGTAATACAAACTGTATTCACCGGTTTAGATGTTAACAGATAAGTAATGTGAACGTTAATTTACCATCGCTGTGTATTTTATCTTTAGCTTGTGTAACCAGTACAATGATTGAATCCAGTAGAGTTGATTCTGATGTCATTTGACATCGCTTGAGGTTTGTCTCTATCTGACAGCTCTGATGAACCAGAAGAAGAATCATGACAGGTTGGATACTGATCATCATTTGGTTAATTTTAAGTCTCATCATCTGGAAAAAAATGTTATTCACACAATAAAATATGTTGAAATTTGTCATTTATGAATGTATATTGTATTACAAACATATGTATTTATTTATCTATATATTGATTCTAGCTGCTAATAAACTTCACATTTATCCAGAAACTACTAACTTTGGTTTTCACTGTATCGAAGTTTTATCCTAACACAACTAAAAATGATTATCATATGATATCAAAGTTTTATAAAACTCTTGTAGTTTCAGTTAACTGTATAATAAAATATTTAGACAAAATCTTATTTGTAACAAGTCGCCTCTTTCAAGAACTATATTTTTGTTTCTTTCTTTTAGTTAACTCAGAAATTTATAACAATATAGAAACAAAATTCATAATAAACAATAATAATCATCTCTACTGTCAAAATAACTCATACTTGATATGTCATAAAACAAAAATTATTAGTACATTTTCTTCCATTTTCGCTTAATTTCTTAAGTTTGCCTTAAAATTTCATTTTCAAACTATTGCGTTCAATATTTTAACATTACTAGCACTTACCTTTATTAAACTGTACTGAATAATAGAGGAAGAACCGATACAATGTTGATGTTATTTCACTGTAGTTCAATCTTTATATTTGACACTGGCCAACAGGGAATTTTGTTTACTCTGTGTTTGATCAGATTCTCAGAAGTCTGATTCTACTGAAAGGAACATTATATTTAGAGTCAGTTTTTATCTTTTCTCTCATGTTACACGACTTCGTCAAACACCAGAACGAGGCTACTACTCAAGAGTTTACCAAATATTACCAAGAAGTCAGTTAGTACTGGTTCTGTTTAGTGAACAGCAACAAAGTTCTATTAGAGGTTTCTATCTCAGTAAATAACTTAGAAATTGTTTGTGACCTTGTACAACCAGGATTAAACTTCCTTAAGTCTGTGTTAGTTACTTCTAACCTTTTCTAATGTAGTTGGACAAATAAAGAAATACTTAAGTAACTCAATAACAGAATTAAGTATACACAAATACTTTGAAATTTAAAAAACATACAAAATGGGACAGGATTGCAATGTTTTAAAATAACATTCCGTCACTGTTAATATGGCCTGATGAAGTTGCGACACACCATGTCAGACTATGTTGGTATCACTGGTTGCTTTAACAGCAGTAAAAGACACATTGATTAAAGTGAAAAATGAACACATAACGATATATCTAATAATGCCACGAGAACAACGGCGAAAAACTGTTTTTTAAATGTACTTTTATCCCATTTTATCTGTTTTTGAATTTTAATATTTGTAAACTGTGGGATACCTCTAACATTAAATAGAAAGACGTTATATAAGTGCTCTTTTAAGTACATATTATTAGAGATTAAGTGACAGCCCTATGATTTACTACTGGTCTAAAGGAAAATGGTAATTAAAATAGACATCATATCTACATCAGTATCTGATAAGTGCTTAAATCATTTTACGTTATGTTATAAACATCAAGCCTTAGATTAAAGTGATATATATTGTTAATAAACTAAAGTTTACTCTTATTTTAGACTTCTAGAGAAGGATGAGGTACCAAGGGTTACACTCGTTAGGCTCTGTTATACCTTATTAAAATATTTATTTTATGCGGTGTTATGATAAGCGAAAGAAAACGAACAAAAATAGTTTTAATATAGTTTAAACTGTTTTTTGTTGTGCTAGTTTCTTTATGTTGACTTTAACCAAAATTATAATTTGATTTTTACAGCTAATTATAAATAAGTGGTTAACATTTATTTACTCTAGTTTCAAAAATTTCACATTATCCTGAAGACATATTTGTAAATTTGCTTAATTATCTGTTTAATTTGTTCAGAATATTTGACGAAATAATTCTGTTAACTCATTGCAATAATCAAAACAATTTATTTAAAGCAATATTTATAAGATATTTTGAAATTTAGATTGTTCTCTTTAGCCATTCTATTTATTATTCTTCGTTACATTGATAAACTGCCACGCCATTACTCTATTATAATATTGTTATATTAAGATACTTTTACAATCTTAAGGCACTTGGTTTCACAACATAACCCACAAGTCACCAAGTGTCACCAGTGTTTAACATAAGTTAAGCAGGACTACATGTTACTGTCGTACACGACTTATTCTAACCGATCTCTGACCTCGTCTGTATTTTAAAATCTCAAATACAGAATTAACAGTCAATGTATGAGGCCTTCGAGGTTAATTTTAGAACACATTTACTGAAGTGGGTCAAAAGAGTGAACTTCAGGTTGCCTCTCAACTGTCTCAACCGCTTATTCTTATTTAAATTAGTTGTTATATACAAGGTTTCACTAAATCCAAATTTTTATTTTGAAAACATTTTCCAGCTTTGTTTTCAAATAATGTAGAATGTATTCACTAAAGTAATAATAACTAAATAAAGTAAAAGTGAAGCTATAATAAAATACCATTAAGCGATATTTAGAATTGTTTCCATTATAAGATGTATTTAGAAATAAATCGTCAATATCTTGTACTGAGAATTGTCCCGTACTATTGTGCATTTAGAATTAATCATCCTTATGTTGTAATTATAATTAATCCACTCTGTTATAAATTTAGAATTAATCTACATTATTATATTTTTAGAACTAATCTACACAATTGTGTATTTAAAACTAACATTATCTATGTTGTGTTCAGAATTAATCCACCCTATCTTGTATTTATAATTAATCCACTATGTTGGGCTCTGAGAACAAATCGGCATTATTCTGTATGTCAAACAATTCTAAAATATTGTTAATTTAAAATTAATCCATCTTATTTTGTATTTACGATTAATCCACTGTATGTTGTATCTGTGGTAAATCCACTCTATGTTGCATTTAGAACTAACCTACCCTATGTTGTATTTAAATTGAATCTACTTTCTTGTTTATTTCTCTAATCTTTAAGATAATCCAAACAACTTTTGTTGAATGGTGATCCTGTTTCTAACTACTCTATCAATCTCTTGAGCTTTGAATCAAGACAGAATAAATTTTCAATAGTTTATTAGTGATTAGTATTGGTAATTTAAACAACAAATCTTAATTTTGCATATAATTATATTAGAGTTATTTTTCTTGGTGTTAATTAATTGACAAATTTATCTCACAATAATGATTTGACAAACTAAAGTATTTATTATGTTTTATTTTCTTATGAAGTTACTTGATTTTTAGTTTAGCAAATCAAGAAACTTATTCCATCATGTTCGTTTTAAGATAAAAAGAAGACGAAAAACTGTTCGCTCTCTGTTGGGTGTTTAGGATAGACAGTGAAGATCTTTACTGTCGTCTCAATGTTAAAGGTTACTCAGGAAGATCCAGGTAAAATTTTTAACTATATTAATGAATGATATCGTTTAAAAAGATGTTTGCTGGTACATTCTTAGAGTTAGAAATATTGTTTGTATTATTTAACAATATACACCTACTCATACGATATTATAGTGTTAATATAAACCTGTTAACGATGAATACATTATTGTCTTACCAACTACATGCAGACATATCACAGATACAGAATATTACATTTCTATTGAGAGTCAGCTGAGTTAAACTACCAGTTAACTCAACTAGCATTGAAGAAAATCTCCGAACATGAATTGTGCTGCGATCTTTTGTCTGTATTGAAAAAGAATTCCTATAAATCAATTTCTACAACTCCTGGTCATGAATCTCTATTTCAACTAAAATTTCAAATCCTAAACATTTATCACGATTGTATTAAATTTAGTTCAGATCTTATATTGATATATTTAATTAATTTGATATTATTCCAATTAAAATTATGATAACAATGATTGTTAGCTAAATGATCTGCTTATGTTGATTATTCTCTTTGGGTTCAGTTTTAAATAACTACATTTATCGAGTTAAAATAGTATCATATTATTTATTTACTTGAAGTATTTTACCTCAAAATTTTATTTATCTCTCATAATTATTGTCTGAACATTTTTGCTAACAACACATTTTGATTATTTTACAATGTTTTTGTTGTCATTATGATTAATATGTGAGATAATTTTAGTCGATGATTAAAGTGTAAGGTATATGTTACAGTAAGTCCTATTTAACAATATGGTATTACATCTATTATCTTACACTTTTGTTTTCCGACTCTGTAATGTGCCTGAGTTTCTAATAAGTGTATTTCTTGTTTTCTCTTCAAAAAATCGTTATCATATAATTTTAAGTAAACTTTTGACATATTGCAGATAGTTACTTATCAAAATTTATTTCTTGATGTTATATTACTGATCCATATTGCAGGAAACGGGTTTGGTGGACACAATGTGTAAAGATTTTCTACAAATGACAAGGATAATGACATTTATGAAACAAGCTGTGCTCAAACCTTTAAAGGATCTTGGTGTAACGACAAATGTCATGATTCCAACCTCAATGGACTCTACCTGAAGAATATACATGAGAATTATGCTGATGGTGTGGAATAGAGTACATGGTAAGGACAGAAATACTCAGTTCCAGATGGGAAGATGAAGATACGACCCCGATGCTAAAACCAGTACAATTTGTCAGGAACATCAAACCAATTGTATTTGTGATTCACATTTTACTTATTAGAAATATATCTTTGATGTTTGGAGAGACTGCTTTAATTATCTTTTAAATAGTAGTTGCAAGATTAATAATAGGGTATCAATAATCCCAGGGCTAAGAAACTACACAGAATTACTTTATGTTAAAAAATCTTCCATTTTGTATGATAAAAGTAATAATTCAACGTTTTTAATATTAGTTTAAAAATCAGTATGTTTGGAAGTTGATTTAATACTTAAAGTAATTCTATATACAAAATTAATAAAAATTATGTTACCGGTAGGTGATCACGTGACAATATAGTGTTACTGTGAGATTAATCTAAAAACAACGAACTAAAAGTTTTAAATAATAATTTATAAATCCAATAATTTATTTGCATATCACGATAATGGTAAGAATAGTTTTGTAGATCACCGTCGTATTTCCCATTGTAAAATAGCATCGAGATTTGTATACTAATTACGTTACTGAAATTATTCCTGAAGAATGGGTACAGTTTTTCCACAGAGAACAACAGTAATGACATTTATGAAACAAGCTGTGTCCAAACCTTAAAAGGATCTTGGTAGTACAAGAAATTTTATCGTTCCAACCTTAATGCACTCTATATGAACGGTAAAAACGACAGTTATGCAGATGTGTATATGTAGTAACAACGTGAGTCACATGATGTTGTCTTCAGTAGATGGTTATAGTGAAACAATAATACCTGATAGCGTGAGTTTGCGAGATGTGTCAAAATATAGAAACTATTGTGTTGTCGTTAATAAACGCACTACATGATACAGGACTAGAGAGACATGATATCATATACAAAATATATATAAACTGTATTGAGCATGTTTCTCCAAGATGTAGGAGAACTGGATATTCAATCATTCTTTTTACGACTCGGTTGTTTTTCTTGTTAGAAGAAGTTCTGTAGACTTCCATGGATCCTGCCTTGAGTCAAATGGGCGGACATAGATCAATTGAAGTAATTTCCCGTAACCGTCGCGTGAAAATACCCATTCTGCATCTTGGAGCTAAATAACATTGACCCGAGCAAGCACCAGAATCCCAAAACGAAGGCTATTACTTGAAGTATCAATTGTGACAGGAAGAGGAAATGCTCACTTGTCAACTCGTTTATCCGCAGAGTGTGAAAGATTCTATAGGTGGTATGTAAGAGATTCTCACAAAAGCACAGAAAGATCTGTCTGTAGAAGTGAAATATGAGATATATCGGAGATGCAGCAAAGAAAAATAAATTTCCAGCTCCGTTGTACGAAATGGTACTTACAGTTTACAATCACTGTACCTTCTTCTCTAAAGCAAGATGAATGAGAATCATTACAGTTAATGTAGTGAGGGTCCATAGTAGCACTCAAAGATATCATGGTCTTTACAATCACAACGAATACAGTTCACAGAACTACAACAATATATCTTTTTTATGACCAAACTGCTGACACTGATGACATCATAGAATAATAGGAATAGATAGCCATAATTAACAATGAAGTTATCCTGGAGATGTAAACATCGAAATGACAACATTGGCAGCATAATTCCATCTTTACGAGTAGATATACATCACACTGCGAAAACTACTTGGCAGAAGACGGAGACACCAGCAAAGCTCTCTGAATTATGGCGTTTTTCAAATCCCCCTAAACAATAACTTCTCATGAAGAATTCACAGCTGCATGAAAGGTAACTTCAATTGGTATATCCCTCATATATATCCTAGGAATTTGGGATAATTTCAGTGTGTTTTCTTGTGGATTTTTCCACACAAATGCCCATAGAATGTAGCTTTTTAACTGACTTTAAATAGCCATCAAATTTTTCATCTCTTATGAATAAAAAAGGAAGACATATGTCCTAACTTGTTTTCTGACAAAAAATGGAAAATAAGAATATGAAATGCAGAAGCAAGATTTGTTTAATATTGGTGCTCAGAGTCTTCAAGACGTTGTTATTTACCAATAAGATAAAATGTACATTATTTTATTTTTGTATAATTGGGTATCCATAATAAAAGGAGAATGATTCGGTGCCCTCTGATTACACCCATCATGAAGTCCTTCGAGGGGACACATATACTATACTCAAACATCAACATCAGACACAATGTCCACAGCACACTTTGAGAAAACCAAACACTGGTACTCAATTGACCCTAGCCCAAAAGAAAAAAGCCGAATGGTTCTAAGGATGACCAACATAACGCCATTCGTTTACATAATTCAAGGGCAAAGATGTCTATTATAGTGCCCGTGACACCATCCAACAATAGGATCATATTACTCCCATTCACAGGTCGTCACGAGTGATAAACACATGGGTAGATGTTCAGATCCAAGAGGAGGTAAAGTGAAAGTACAGAACTTTCTCTGGGAGGTCTCCTCACCACATACATGAATTTACCTAGCGGAGTTCATTGATGTCAAAAACAATCAAAACAATAATTGGTTGATATAATGATACTTAAAAGAACTTGTTTGAACTGTTGACATTTAATATGTGGTTCAAACATTATCCTGGTATTTATAAACTTGTAGATTGCTACAGTATAATGATATAATTATGAGATTTTAGATGGTTAAATGGAATTTCAGAAATAAACTGAAAAAGTTGAATAAAGAAGAGCCTAACAGAGCAAAATGAGACTTCCAACTATGTACAAAAATTAGCATGGTCAATGACTCTGTGGTATAGACTAGATGAAGTATACATAGGATTAAATAGGAAAACCATATATTTATATAGACATACACAGAATGACTATCTGAACAAGAAACTGAACTCTGTGTAACAGTACATAAAACCTCTGTATTGAACAGAAGAACATAAGAATCGAATAGGAAGACTTGAAAAAGAAATCTATCTTAGAAGCTATATTCTGTTTCACAAACTACAACTACTAATAAAACATTTTCGTTTCAATTTGTTGGGATAGAAAAATATCAGAAGCTAGAGAACATTTGGTTGGAGGAAAATCAGCACAATTCATTAGACTGTTTCAGTCGGCTATACGGATCACAGTGACAATCAAAATGGGGAAACTAACTTCTAGTACCGAACCCGCGACCCTCGGATTATGAATCGCACGCCTTACGCGCTTGGCCATGCCGAGCCCCGATATAGAGAGCAAACAGATTTCATGATCTAAGATCAATCCTAATGTAATGAGTTAATTGATTCGTTAAATTAAAATGCAGTAAATTTTAATAAAACCAAAATATTGTAATTAACTTTGGTTTTAAAATTAATGCTAGAAGAAATAAATTTGTCAATTAATTAAAACCAACCAAAAGAACTGATATAATTCTTTACATACTAGAAATTTGGTTAATAGAAATCAAAATATTTATAAATTATTTCTATTTCTCTAAGTGGACAAAGAAAAAATTATTTTAATATTTGTTGCATGGGATATTTTATCTGTATTTTACACATTTTACTTCTATTACATTTACATGATAATAGCAGCTTTCTCTCTACAACTATATCATTATACCTCGCCAGAAATGTTTCTTTATGTCTCCCAAGCCCTTTTTATATTCTTGGCATAACTTGTAGAAGTAATATGTGAAGTTTCAATAATCTTCCATTACTGGATCACCGAAAGAGTCAAGAGATATTGTATATTTTGATTTCAATAAAGTGAATTAAAAATAAGAAAGATGTAAAATTAAATTTGAATTTCCTTGTACTTGTATTTTTACAGCTTTAATGGATAATGGAATACTCAATAGAATCAAAATGTATATTTTAAGTTGTACAGAGAAACCTGTGGTATATAGAGCACAGATAGCTAATTATACACCTTTGTACATAACTTCAAAAAAAGGAAAATGTAGAAATCAAGTATAACTTTTATAATATAACTTCCTAATCTTCCTTGGGTTCTTTTGAATTTTTATTTTCCATAGAAAAAAAGCTGGTATCATAATTTCAAAAAAAGATTACACATTACTTTAACCCTTTCAACAAAAGTAAACCTGGTGTGAAAAACTGATTTGTTCTGACATCACCACAGGATGAGAAGAAACGTAATTTTAAATACACCTGTTTAAATAATGTATTACTTTAAACTACGTTGTATAATTAATTCCATTCATGGCAGGAATTTCTCTACTAGATATATGGGTTAAGTAATGATACCCAGAGGCATTCACATAGGAGGGACTGCAATTATCTTGCTCCAGCTTCAAACCAAGTAAGGAGCGAATAGTTCCCCTGAATAAAAAAAAATCTATGTTTACCAGATTAGGAAATTCATTAAATTATAATTCAGAAGAAATACGGTTCTTTTCTTAGTTATCACTTGGAAATATAAATGATTATCTTCTGATGGATGGATGTAAATATACAAAAGTTTCTGATCGTATTAATCTTGTTAGCCAAACGTAACCCAAGTTCAACAATATATTGAAGAAAATTGATAAATCCAGGACAAATGAGAAAACCAAGCTATTTATTAGATATACAAGATTGTTTGGTATTGGTGTTATTACATAATTTATTTTGTGAGTCAATATTTAATAATTGTTCAGATACCATAAAAGAGAGTTTATATATATTAATTGAAAAGGCGATAGATACGATGAGCTTGGTAATGTAAAACAATAATAATCATACGTTTTGTTTGCGAGTACATTGTTGTCTGGACGTTACTAATATATTTGATGTTACATTACACAAACCATCAGTATTTTTCTCTTCACTTTCACAGAGTATTGTTGAATCTGCGACACTCACGTGGTATATATAAAATTCGAGGCCTCTGTAGATAAAGTATTTATATAATAGGTTCGCAAGCGAAATTTAGACAAAGTACAAAATGAAGTGAAGCCACGTGCAATATAAACAGGAAAAAAAGAATTTAGCTAGCATGTGAGTTATTGGCCTTAATTAGTTATTAGCGTTATAACTGTAAACCATTGCAATAATTAAGTTAATAATACATATTTGTAACTTATTCTAAAGATGACACAGTATATACCACGCGGCTGGTACAGCAGGTTTTACCAGAAAATATTACATAGAACAATAAACCCAATTTAATTATTGTTAAATGTTATGTTAAAATAACTATCATCACTCTTTTCTTACCTGTAAATTATTAGATACACAGACTGTATATTTTATTTATATCATTATTATAATATTTTTATCATAAGAACATTTTTACAATATTTTAGTTTAGTTTTAGCTCATCTATACGATTTAAAATTTAACATTAATTTAATAAACTTACAAAACTAACGCTTAATTTTCAACTATTAATGATAGAATAAAACGAGAAAAGAAAGAAAACCACCTAATTAATCTTATGTTTATCAAAGAACTTTAAATAATGATTTGTAAAAACGTTCATTGACAGAAATTCCATATTTTAAATAGTACCATCATGGAACAATTATCTCAATTTGTACAACTGTACATCCTTCATACAAACCAAAACCATCATTCAACAAGATACAATTATAACATTGTATTGCTTTCTATTAATCCTATTTTATTATCTTACTGAAAATTATACTGACGGGAAACTTTTGGACAAGATGATTTTTGTGACAGATTTGTCATGGAGAAGAAAATATAGAAGGTTCTTTAATTTAATTACTTGTAACAACACTGTTATAGTGTAACAGTTTCTAAGTCCACCCAAGTGATGTTCTGTTCCTAGTGGTAGGGCAAATACGATTTTAGATTGTATATATAGAAATACAAGTCCAAAGAGATTATAATTTATTTGTAGATGTCACTGGTAAGGCTATTTTTGGAATACTGTGTTCAGTCTTTATCCACTTAACATCATTTTGTTAGAAATGGTCCAGAGAAGGGTTACTAGAATGGTGCTAGGAATGTAGGGGTTGTCATGTGAGGAAAGGATGAAATATCTTAAATTGTTTTCTCTTGAAAAAAGAAGAGTTAGGGAGAATTTAACTGAAGTGTTTAAAATTGTACAGGGAGTTAATAGTGTTGATGCATCATCGTTTTTAATACTTGATTTTGGTAAGGTAAGAGTTATTTTGTGATCAGACATTTTATTTTTATAACTAGGTAGTTGGTCTTTGGAATAGATTGACTTTGGATGTTGTAGAGGTATTAGTTTTTTAATGGATTTCAGAAAACGCTTGCTGTGTACATCAATGATTAGGGCAAACTTTAGGGATGTTATTACAATTAATTTATCAATACATTTTATTCAGTTTAGAGGCTGGAACAGCCGAGATGGACTATTAAGTTACATCTTGTCCCAAGGCGTTATGGTATGTTAACAGTCATTAATGAAAAGTATTGGCACTTCTAAATAAACTTCATATGAACTTTTACCTTTGGTTTTCAGGCTTTCCTTAGCCAGAGAAACGAAGACCTCAATGGACGCAACTATTTCGATTACACTGCACAATAATTTTTTTGAAAAGTTTTGCTTCCTGAAAAGTGTTTGCTGATTGTGACAGGTACCTGGTGGGTATGCA
Organism: Tachypleus tridentatus; assembly: GCF_004210375.1. NCBI lineage: Eukaryota > Metazoa > Arthropoda > Merostomata > Xiphosura > Limulidae > Tachypleus > Tachypleus tridentatus. The sequence continues at coordinate 13,610,499 of NC_134825.1, read as the reverse complement.
CAAATATAGTTTTGGTTTTACTTCATCACGTAGGAACTCTGAGAAATAGACAGTTAACTGTTTACCGGCAATAACGTATTTAATTGCGTTTATGTTTCTAATACGCTATTAAGTTCAACATAATTAAAAGTGTTTTATTCCTGATTTTCGTTTGTATTCAATGTCCGGGGCATCACGTTGCAGTGTCCAACAGTATTCAGCAAGCATTGACGAATTCCAGTTGCCCTGATATCGTTTTTCCTTTGCAGCAATATCCTGGTAAAACTGAAGATTTTGATAAAACGTTACGTGATAGGCAAATTTGGAAGTGATTTTCGTAATCAGCAGCCAAAATCTATAAAGAACACCCAACACTGTTCAAGAAGCAAAAATTTGTTGTGCAGTGTTATTGACGTCTCTTCATAATGTTTCTGGACGGTATCTGATCCAAAACTTGGACCAACCTAGAAAACAAACCAAATAAAGACGAATGTTATCATTTTTAAAGACTTATTTTTCTTGTTGCTGTCAAATAAAGAACATTATATAAATAGTTCTAACAGACAAAATACAGAAAAGTTTACGAAATGTATAAAGTTAATAAACTGGTGATATTATTAGAAAACAGAACATTTGTGGTAAGTAACATAAAACCACTACAAAATATGAAGGTCTTACCGATCGTAGTTCTGATATATAGTTGATACAATTAACATTTAATATGGATTTTTAATTTTGTTTTAGATACCTGGAGTTTGTAAGGAGGGTTTTATAAAACGATAACACTGTATATCATTAATGACATAATTAGGGTTAGATTAATTTAATGTGTAAAAACAAAGGTAAGTCATTTAAATATACAGAAATAACATAACCTGTCTGATCTATGTAGGAAGAAACAATAACAAGATTAACATTGATATATAGTCATGTGAAAAAGTTAGGACACCCTATGAAAGCCTGTGTATTTTTGCAACATTTTTGGAAAAATAGATATTTAATCTCAATTTTAACAATACTGAGAGATTGTGGGAATATAACTGAACAATAACAATCAAAACTGAAGAAAATACTTCTCAAGGTTCTCTGTAAATGTAATTCTACAAAAATGCATGTTCTAACTAAGGAAAAGTTAGGACACCCCCACATTTATTCAAACTTAAAATGGCTCAACTCAGCATTTTGAATGAGGCTTGCTCTATTTAAACTTCAGACATTGAGTTTTGTGTGCTCCTGACTGTTGAAACGAGATTGAACACCATTGTGAGTCAGGAGTTTAAAAAGATCTCAAAAGATTTTGAAATTAGCCATTCCACTGTCCGGAAAATAGTCAACAAGTGGAGGGCTTTCAAAACAACTGCCAAGATGCCCAGGTCTGGTTGTCCAAGCAAGTTCACCCCGAGAACAGACCACACGATGCTAAAAGAGGTCATCAAAGACCCTAACATGTCATCACGGAACCTACAGCAGGCTCTGGCTACTGTTGATGTGAAAGTACATGCCTCTACAATCAGAAAGAGACTGCACAAGTTTAACTTGCATGGGAGGTGTGAAAGGAGGAAACCTTTGCTCTCCAAAGAGAATGTAGACAAAGACCAGGACTTCTGAAATAATGTTCTTTGGACAAATGAGTCCAAAATTGAATTATTTGGACACCAGAACAGAGGACATGTATTGCGCAAACCAAACACAGCATTCCAGGAAAAGAACCTCACACCAAATGTGAGGCATTGAGGTGGAAGTGTCATGGCTTGGGGCTCCTTCGTTACAGCAGGACCTGGACAGCTCACGATCATAGAATCCACCATGAATTCTATTGTGTATCAGAAGGTGCTTGATGATCGTGTGAGACCATCTGTACGAAAATTAAAGCTGAAGGGGAACTGGACCCTACAACACGACAATGACCCAAAACATACCAGTAAATCCACAAAGGACTGGCTCAAAACTAAGAAATGGAGAGTCCTGAAATGGCAGAGTCAAAGCCCAGATCATAATACCATTGAGATGTGGTGGGGTGACTTGAAACAGGCTGTACATGCAAGAAACCCCTCAAACATGTCACAGCTGAAAAAATTTTGCATTGAGGAGTGGGGCAAACTTTTTTCAGACCGATATCAGAGACTGGTAGATGGCTACAAGAAGCGTCTCACGGCAGTTATTTCAGCCAAAGGGGGTAACACTAGCTATTAGGGGGCAGGGTGTCCTAACTTTTTCTTCAGTTAGAATATGCATTTTGTGGAATTAAATTTACAGAATACATTGAAAAGTCTTTTATTGAGTTTTAATTGTTTAGTTATATTCCTATAATCTCTCAGTATTGTTAAAATTGAGATTAAATATTTATATATCCAAAAATGTTACAAAATACACAGGTTTTCATAGGGTGTTCTAACTTTTCACATGATTGTGTACTTGGATCTTCTCGTTGCACACGTACGTGGACAACAAGAATTTAGTTACATTGTTCATCAGAGTTATATGATGTAGAAGTGTATTACGTCCAGTTTTTACTATAACGGAAAGAAAAACAACAACGAATCGACTCTAACATTCTCTTAAACCACAATTCTTCTAATAAAGTACTTTATTTTAAAACCAAATATTTCCATTCTCCCTGACACTGATTAAGTTTCAATGTAGATTTTTCTGAAATAATATTTGTAGGTTTAAATACTCAGTAACGTCTAATATTTCTTCCACAGACTGTGGTTTAGTGGTAAGTCTGAGGAACTATAAAGTGAGTTTCGATACCATAGGTGGAAAGACCACACCACACGTAGCCTATTGTAAAATTTTGTGTCAAACAAGAAAACAAACAAACCTTCTTCAGATGACGTAGAATTAGTAGTCACAACACAACAAATTTAAAAATTTAATTAACACTTAAATCATAGACAATATCCATCAGTTGTCAACAATATCAAAATAAACTTACTTCTTAAAACGAATTTTTGTTGGTATAACTGCCGTTAGTAACTGATGTCTTTCAAAATAATATGACGTTTCAATTTTAGACAATAACGAACAGAAGTCTTTGTTAAAGTCTCGTGAACTTAAGTTGTTTTAATTTGTGTTCTCTCTCTAATAGCGAGCTTAGAGTCACGCGATCGCTTTACGCATCTATTATTGATATTACATATACTAATAAATAAACCTCAACAAATTATACTTTAAACCAGTGATTTTCAATGGGATCCACCACTTTAACACTCACGGGAAGAATTTCAAGTCGAATGGAAGGAAGTTTGGCTAGCAGAGGGTTATATACTTTCACAAACCTTTCCTTGGACGCAACATGCAGGTTTAATTCACCGTCCTTGAAACCCGAGCCAGACGTTGTTTGCTACCATCTGGTTAGCGACAGGTCAACTACACTCATGACTGGTGTGCCGTGGCGTAAACAGTCCTGTGTTTTCTTGTTATTTCTTCAGGTTTTATTCCAGTATCAGTAATTTGTACTATACATATGTATTCAGTATTGAGTGATCTATGAGGTGATGTTATGTTATTAGCCTGACACACCATAAAAACCTGCTAAATTACTAAAATCTAAGTTTTCTGGCGGTGTGTATCTTATAACATAGTGGAATAATGTTTTTGTAAACATGGGATCGTGGGTGTACATACCGGCAGTTTTCGTGATTTTATGGATATCATGGTAGCAAATGATTCTTATATATGTCTCATATCCACATGTAGCTAGTTGTGGGCCACTGTTCTATTTAGAATTAATATTAGTAATTATATTCAGAATTAATACACTGTGTGTTATATTTACAATTCATTTACTTATAGTCTATACAGAATCATCAGTATTTTGTATTTAGAACCAATTTTCAATGGTCGTGTTTAAAATTGATACATTTTATATTGTATATAAAAATGTATATACACAATAATTAAGATACTCCAAATAACATTTATTGAGGTTGGTCTTATTTTTAAATATCCTAATAATCTTTGAATTAAGACAGAATAATTTTTCAATAGCAGGTTACTGATAATGCAGATGATGTCATGTTTTATATTTAAATACTAGAAATCACTTAGTTATTTTATTATCTATACCAAAAAAATAAAAAAAAATTATTAAAAATTAAGACTTACGGTGCTGAGGAAAAGTCAGCACGCGCGTCCAAAAATCTACTTAGTTAATATAATTGTGGTATGTACCACGTTTATCACTTTGGTTACTATAGTTATTCATATTTAGTAAATTTACTGCCATGTATTAAAGACAACTGTAGACAGCTGAAATATATATTGAATTACTTAAACTTAGTACTGTACATTATACAAACATAGATAATTTTATGTGTAATTTTGAATGTCGCAGGTTTTGGCTAAATGTCTAGAGAACAGATGTATTAATACCTTTCCTTTCTTCTGCAATAATTTTTAGGGGTACTTTAATGTACTTAAGATATTTACGTATTAAAACTGATAATGTTATAGTGGTTTTCGTTGGCTTTAGTTGTGAAAGTGTATTTATTGCTTCACTCATGAAGTTTCTGAATCCATGAAAACTTGAGAATTTAATTATTATTAACATTTGTATCAACTAAAAATACTGTATTTAAAACTTTATTATGTTGTTTTTTAACATAATTCAACTAATTTTAACTTACACATAAACAGAATTATCTGAAGGTTGTGATAATTGGTCTGTAACAAAGTTAGAAAGTGTAATAACATTTAAAAAATGAATTTATCAGCTTATTTATCTATCGGTGTTTTCTTGTCAAGATTTTGAGGATGCATTTGTGTGAAAATACCTGGAGTGAATTTTATTTCTGGTTGTTTATTAGTTCACAGGACTATGAAAGATGACAGGGATTTATCTTTATTTTATTGTTTTTATAGTTTCATTTGTTCATATCAATGATTGCATCAAGTCGCTTTTACTACGTTTTCACGTGACTTTCCGTTATTCATATTGATAATTTATGTCCTTTATTGAGGATGAATGATATATTTAAATGTATAAAACAAGAAAAGGTATAATTTGTTTATATTTTCATAATGATAAAGAGTTCTTTTATGTTTCATTTTAACACATTTAAGGTTGGTGATTTCAAAGGATAAACTAAACGAGCAAAACCGAGTTTACGTGATGGAAGAAAGAAAAGAAAATATTTAGCTGGGACTGATTTACAGTTTTATTTATAGTATGATTACTTAAGATATTTAGCTAGGACTGATTTACAGTTTTTATTTATGGTATGATTACTTAAGATATTTAGCTAGGACTGATTTACAGTGTTTATTTATGGTATGATTACTTAACTTGTTCGTCAGTATGAAACTAAGAATAAATGATGTTAGTCAGTCAATATTTGGACATGTTCACGTTGAGCAAGTTGTCTTCGTTCCATTGGTTCCACTAGTTTAGTACATCGCTGTAATCAACACCGGTAACGACGATTCTCAGGTTAGTACAGTACACACTGAACTATTTCAGTAAATTGTTTCTCATGTTGATGCTTCGTTCAAAATTCTTGGTTCAACATTTGCTCCACCAATAATATATACTGTCACGGTCAGTCTCACTATTCGTTTGAGAACGAGTGGCTGGTAATGACTAAGGTGCCTCTATTCTTTCGCTGCTAAATTACGGACGGCTGGTGGAGATAGTTCTCGTGTAGCTTTGAGCCAATTTAAAACAAATCAGTAGTTTATTTAGACAAATTTGATTAACTTAACGAATTCTGCAAAGTTTGGTTTAAAGTGGAGAAACTTTGGAACGAGGTGCCGAAGATTGCATTCTGAAAGAAAGCAAATGTCAGCGTTGATTTTTATTAGTCCCATTTTTCTTTGATAGATTGTTTAGGCAGAGAATTCATGATGAAACTTTGTAGAATGGACGTAAGCTTTCTAGATGTTGTCTAGCAGGGTTTTCTGTGGACAGTACGGCTGTGTGTATTGATAAAGTGGAAGCCCAAATGATCTCTGATCGACTGAGATGGTCACAAGCATTAGAGATACATATTGTAAAATCATATAGTTTGGCACTTTTACTTTGAAAGTAATTTTAGAGGCAGCTCTGGCCATTCGACTACCTTTAACATCTAGCATAATTTCTAACTAGTCAAAATTTATGACCTTACAATTTCAGTTTTGCCTTTTACTATTTCACATGAAATTATTTTCAGCTCGATAACAGTATCTTATTTTCATTTTTTATTTTATTTATTTTTCATCTTTTTATCTTATTCTTATTTTAACTATGGAGAGCAGTCACCTTCCCATAACAGATGTTGGACATTGTGGGCTTGAGAACCCACATTTTGCTCTCCTAATTTCTAATCTTTTGTGAGACTAGTGAATTGGAGGCTAAGACTGATAGAGGGTGTATCCCCACTGCAATATGGGGTCCTACTTTATCAGTCACCTCCAAAGCATAGGTTACATTTTATAATCCCACATTGTAGTTTGTACATTAGGATCCTTTTAAAGATGTTTTGTTTATGGCTTAAAAAATTATGATTATAGTTAATCAGAGGCTGGGATTTGCTGTTTTTAATGCAGTCCTTCCTCATGATTTTGTTTAGTCACTTGGCTTCATTTGGATGTAATTATTTAATTTCATTAATATATATAACACACACACACAGAGAGAGAGAGTTATACTTAGATAATATAAATTACATAAGAACCAATTTATGGTTCTTCAGCTCATGACAACAACAAAGCCAATGCTTCTATTTTGACATTGTGTTAAAAATATGTCATTATACGAAATAACTTATTGATATGAAGTTATATTGTGAGTTATGACAAACATCATGGCTGTTGCCAATTTAAAATGAAAGTATAATATACTATCACTCACCTATAAAGATGAAGAGCATGAACCCAATTAATTTACGCATTATATTGTTTTGTTTTTTTTAACATTCTGATTTTGAAATTTGTTATTGGTTCAGTGACAAGACTTTTATAAGCAGAGGAAGACTATAAGGCCTAAAAATTAATCCAAAAATCTTGCCAAATATACTTATATTTAATACATATTTTAGATTATTTGACCAGTCATGTGACTGGCATGCCAACTTTTTAATGTAGCAGTCCTTTGGACTTGAGGTATGTGATTGTGTTTGAGAACAATACCACACAAATTTTGCTTCAGGTGTATTTAATTGCTCATAAATATTTCATTATTGCTTGCATACTAAAACATGTTAGAAATCATTCATGCAACTTATTCAGTGATTGTGATGAGTGGTATTTTCGTATCTCAAATAATACACCTGGGCCGTTCCATGTCAAATCATCCAGATTTTGAAAAATTTTCCAGGTGACTCCCTCAGAATGTCTTGAAAAAATTCGCATGTCCTCATCTACCCATATAATGAAAAACTGCCAAAGCTTAGATCAATATCTGTAATAACTGATCTGTTATATTGTAACCTGTTATTACAATATCTGTAATAACTGTTATCTGGATAACATGAAATTTCATTCCTTAACAAATATATATAACCTAGGGTGTTCCAAATTTGGAAGTGGTGTGAATTCCAATTTATATTCACATAATTCTGCTAAAGAAGCATAATTTACCTCTATATGTTGACTAGAAGTGAATGAAGGATTTATAAAATGCTATTATTGATTTTATTGATAATATTATTGATTTTTATTATAAACAAGCTAATTGCTAGGATAATCTTATTTTAAAATAAATATGCCACTAAAAATACAAAGATAAGCCATCCAAACCTAGATATTAACAGAGAAAAGAAATGTCCCTCCTTGATCACCTTATATCCCAGTTACCACAAACAAGACTGTAGACTCTTAAGTTTGTCATTAGGAATTTGTGAGTCAATTTTAATGTTTAAAATCCGAAGTACAGATGAATTAAAGAGAAAGTTCCTGTCCACAAGAACATAGTTCAAAGATGGTCATTGTGAATCAGCCCAGGCACTTCTAAGTTTTGTCTGGTAAACAAGTAATAGTTATTTGAGAGAATCGGATGAACGATACCCACGCATATCTCAGAATATATAAAGGTGTTATAATATATTATACGTATGACCAACATAGGTGAAAAGTTCTGTTTCAGGTATTATAATCCAGTTTGGAAAAAGGAGTAACACACGAATTAAATGTTGTGGCATAAATCTAACGAATTTTAAGAATGTACAGTTATTTTATAGCTCAGTTTTACTTTATTACGCCCACAGTGCAGAATTTCGCAACATGGGTACTCGAAATCAATGTTTTTAAATGTATTTCTCATTTACTTTCCATGTTTTAAGAAATATAAATAAAATGTAAATCTTAATCAGTAAATAGTAATATAGATATGTGTATTTATAGAGTAACGTACGGAAGCCAAAGCAGTGCACTTGTCCCCCAGTGACTCAGCGGTATGTATGCGGACTTACAATGCTAAAAACCGGGTTTTGATACCCGTGGTGGGCAAAACACAGATAGCCCATTGTGTAGCTTTGTGCTTAATTCAAAACAACAACAGTGCACTTTTGTAGGCTAATACAGAGTTAGGCCCACTGCATTTATGTTATTGTCTAAACTGAGGTAAAGTTAACACCACATTATACAACATTCAAAACTTGACGACTTTAAAACAAGAAAGTAGTAAATTATATAAGTAAATGTCCAAATAACACCATCATACACATATGATGCGAAATTCGACGGACATCAAATAGATGAGCAGTAGTACTGAAACACCTGCAATGTCAGAACATACAATGTTTATTGGACCAGCGCAACTTTGAACTATATAATAAATATTTTCACACAATTTAATTACAGTTTTATTACCCTTGGAAATTTCTTTGCCAAGTGTTGAAGGAAATATGAGCTGCTTAATCCAATATTGTGTTCTCTGTGTAAGAAAGATACTTTTCTGTTCTGCACGAGCCGCCTTGCTCTTCAGAAGTGTTGTATTACGTCGCGCTGCACAAAGACGGTCAGAGATTTCAGTTTTATTTACAGTAGGTTTAACTTTAGGTGTTGAAAGTAAAATAAACAAAAAAATATTGTTGGATATGTTTAATAGTTGAAATTCTCAGGGTACATTGGTCAGTAACAATAAGTATGTCAAAACAACGTACTTTATTGGCTGATGCAGTGTAATAGTTACCTACTCCTAATATTACTGTATTTGTAATTCTATCATGCAACAGAATAGAATACAAACAATAAAATGGCGTAACTTTACAATTATGTAATTTTTAGTTTAATTTCTTCTTAATAAACATTTCTTTAGAATAATGAAAACAACAATAAACATTATGGTGAGAATCAAGCACTTTTCTGTGGCACATCAAATGGAAGTTAAATCACACCTTATGTAAAAATACGAAAATAACGTAAATAGATAGTACTAATATATTTCTTCACAAACCATGTGCATATAAATCAAATTTATGATAGAACTGAAATTAACAGAAAAAATCACTGTATCAGAGGGACCATTCCTTTAATTGATAACAGATATGAGAATGGAATAATCCATTTAGCAGACCAGGGTATCCAACAAATTCCACAAATGATATAAAATTATTGCTTTTCATATTAATTTTTACAGTTTCTAATAAGCACTTATTAATAATAATCAAATTTCTGTTCGTCAAAACCAAAAAAAGTTCATGCATATTAAAAAGCAAAACTACAATTTTTTGAAAACAATGATATGTAACAAAACCACATTTATCCTGACACCTTCCTGTAGAAATCTCCTTAAAAGTACAATAACTGTTTTTTTTTTAACTACGAATTTCACTGTTCATATTTTCGAAAATGTTTTCACATAATTTTATGTATTATTGAAACTTCACAATATAATATTTCAGATATATTTATTGTAAATATTTTTAAACAACAACAAAAAATGTCCACAAGTTTCTTAGTTCATAATTAGTATTCAGTGTACAGATATAAATGTTTAAGTTATATTTATGAAAAGGTTATATTATTGAGTATCATGTATTATACATTTGTCAAATACTAAACTTATATACCTTGTTTCCTTTTCTATAAATCGTAACTCAATGCTTCTAGAGGTCTTTCTGTCTTTCTTTTTTCTCTGTCATTTTGGCCACGCCCTTGCTGTTTAGTTTTCAATTAAAAAGTTAAATTTCTTCTTTGAAAGTGGTAACTTCTTTAGATCAGTATCTTATGAGCTTATTTTACGTTACGGTCTCAACAGTTTGAGGTAACTATCTCTTATCATTTAAATATATATAAAATCATCCTTTAGATTTCCTTATGTTTCCTGCTTTCACCTGCTGGTGAGTTCTGTCGTTAAAAGTAATAATCTAAAGGCCTTTTATTTATACATTTTTTTAGTTTAATGCTCTTGTGAGATATTTCAGTTGGACAACTCATCATGGCAGCAATTACGCCGTCAGGTGAAAATATGAATATCGAGTTGAATGTGTTAGACTTAAAACATAAAACGGTGTTAGTTCGTACAGAAGGAATGAATTTTGAAGAAGTTTTTGAGGTCTGAAAACTGTCGATTCTGAAGAACATGAAATTACGTTTAAAGAACTAACTGAGGTACAAATATGCATGAATATGGGTATTAAATGTGGAGAAAAATTATTACCAACCAGTGAACTGTGAATGTAGTGGTGACACTGTTCATATTCAATGTACCACCATATATTAACAATGACCAGATAGTTAACAACTGAAGAATTTGGATACCAATGTAGACAATATAGAACTGACAAAAATACACCAGAATAAAATAAAGGACGTGTATATCGAAACTAGAATATTTCGTGTAGTGTGTCCACCAGGCAAATCGTTATTAACGTATGTGGTAAAATTAATTGATGCATTATGTCGTGTTGTTTATTACAACATTAAACATAACGACCAACATAAAATCTGTTATTTATGTATATATGAAAATCGTCTGTCTAGTGATTGCCCTGAATTTTAGTGCTACATCTATCATAAACAAGGACATATGGACATAACTATTATTGTATGACGTTTAACACACAAAATCTTGAAAACCTTCGCTCAAAGTGTTCATAGTCAGAGGTAGTGTTTCGCATGTGGAAGGCCGTGACCTTGAACTAGTTGGAATACAGGAAGACGAACCTATAGAGAACGCAAATAATATTAATAATGACACTGATAGAACAAATCGAGGAAGTATTGAGGGTATTGAAATTAAAACGTTGAATGATATAAAAACAGATTGGTGATATCTCTAACGAACAGGACACCTTCTGAGAAGAAACAGAGGTACTTTCTTCACTTACAGAAAACAAGGAAAGACTAATGGACAGGGCCGAGAATAATGTAACAAATACTGTATTGGAGCTTTACAAATCTTCAGTCTCATTTATCGGAAAAGAGTAAGAACGACGAAGATTCAAACAACATCAATGAGGATTTTGATACCAGTGATGAAACAAATAAACGAATGAAAAGACTTAAAATCACCAAGGATGAGATGGCTCTGAAAAAGAAGTTAATTAATTTTACGCAATAACAATGCCCTACCTCGATACATAGTGGTCCGCATAGGAACATTCAATCTTATTGGAATAAAAAGTAAGTATATCATAAATAGATTGAAACATTAGTTTTTTGTCTTTGCGATATAACATCTTATGTGTATGAGAAACACACTGGGACAATGATGATATTCCAGAGCTTAAAAACATATGGAATGTTAATAAGTGTAAGATTTTTTTGTGTTAATGGTAGAAATGGGGTGTTTATATTATTTCGAAAAAAATATGGATATTACAGTTAATAATCTATATAATGAAAATAACAATGGTCGTATATTGGTTATAGACTTTATAATACAGGACGCACCAAAATCTGTATGGAGCATTTATAGCCCGAATGTTTATCATACGCGATACGTATTTTTTCAAGAATTACTGATAAAACTACCTAAAACAACATGATAGTCCTGGTGGGGAATTTCAATTATGTTTTGGAAACCCATGTGGACAAAGATTCTCTGACTTATCATGATGATAGATCCCGCATTAGTTTGATAGATTGCATGAGATAACGTAAATTAGTGGATGTATGTAGAAAATTTCATCCCACGGAGACACAATATACATGGAAAGGAATCTATCAATATAAAATTATTCACTCGAAGATAGATAAAAGTTTACTTTCCAATAACAACACATATTGTGCGAAATCAATGATGCCTAAAGTAAATGCAAAATACTTATTTTTCTCTTCAAACATTGTTTTTGTGACTTGGGTAATAAAATTTTCAAATTTCCCCATTTTCCAGAACATTCCAGGTAGATTCACTGCTGAGTAGCTGATAGAGAATTTTGTCGAACTTTATGGAATGTTGTAGAACTTACAAGAATTTTCAAGAACCTTTTACAATTTTGTCAAACTTTCTACAGTAATATACACAGGAGCTCACCTCTCACCATTTCAGTTTAGTTTTAGCTGCCTAAGTGAACACATAGACCTATCTGATTTTATCAGAGATGGCATCAAACAGATGAAAGCATTCTCCAGACACATTCTGCTAAGTATGTGACCAAGTTATCAAGACAGGAGCGAAAAAGTACTCTGTGACAGCATTTGCCATGAAGTATGATGAGTACGGCTGGAAGGTTATCGGAGACTTCAAAATGGTGGCATTCCTGATCGGTCTCCAAGGAGGCTTTACCAAGTTTCCCTGTTATATTTGCATTTGGGATAGTAGGGACACTGCACCGTAGTACAATAGAAAGCATTGGCTTCACGGACCGAGTTCTCTGTGGAGAGGCACAATATCAAGTGTGAGCCACGAGTGGACCTTCAGAAGGTGTTGTTCCCACCATTGCACGTAAAATTGGGTGTTTGAAAAGTCATCTGATACAAAGGGAAACGAGTATGACCTTACTCAGATATATTTAGTAAATATTTTAAAAGTATGGTACAGGCTCTCTATATCTACCTGAACGACTCATCTGATCTAAATATATCTAGTCATAAATGCGCTGATTTCTCTTCTCTCTTTCTACAACATAGGCTTACAACTACTAAAGATGTTTCTTTCTCTGCACGAGAACAGCTAACACAGGTGTGTGTACTTCTACATGAGATCATGTATATGTCTAAATTGACAAATACTTTGTTATAACATCTAAACATTCCTACGATACGGAACTTACAAAATCAGTAATATTATAACCAGATAATGATTGGAGGATAGATATAATTACAGTTTTATTACACCTATGGATACCCTTGAGAAATATTCCTTCTCACACATTAGGAAGTCCGACAACGGTTTATGTCACGTTTCAGGTAGACGACTCCTTGAAATAACTGGAATCTTAAACTGAGTAAGTTTCAGTTGATCACACACAACAACTACGGGAAGTGAGAAAGATATAATTTAATTGTGATGAATGATCGACTCATTTGAAGACAGAATTATCTAAGCTGAAAAGTGAGACTACAAAATATTTGTAACGTAAAGAGGTTATCTGCACCATCTGCGTGGTAAAGCAGCCTCTGTGATGGTCTCATCATATTATGTATGACTTATTATAAGAGAATAAAATGAACTTATTAACCCTCTTTGTGAGCCTTTTTTAAGGTTATAACAACTTTCCCTTTGATTATAAGTGATATTTTAAACTTAATTTCCAGTGACTTCAACGTCATGACAAACCCAAGTGGAACTAAGTACCATTTTCTTGTATCTATTTATTACAAAAAATTCTCTTTCTCTATTACGGCTTTGAAATGTTTGTTTTTTAAAATATATTTTTGATGTTAATAACATGTAATTGAACAATTATCTAATAATTGAAATTGTTTCATATTTTATTTAAAAAATACTGCTATTGTGTTGAAACCAAATATGGAAATATCCTTAAATTAAAATCAATAAAAGTAACAATTTTTGTATTAATATTTAATGGTATAAATCTTGTTTCTCATAAATTGAAAAAAAAGTATATATTTGCAAATGGTTTGTTCGCAATTATACTATAAAGTATAACATAATTACGTACATATTTTGAATTTTCCTGTTTGTTCATTTCAGTATGTATAAACATGGTAGAGGTATTAAACTTGACGGGATGTAAATTTTTTGTTTGTTTTGAAGTTCGCGCAAAAGCTAAAGAGAAAGTTATGTTATTTAATGTAAATAATATATTTTTGTTCTTTCGTAAAGGGACTCATATATGTGAAAGGAAAGATAGAATTGATTTTAAAATATTGTTATAACAAGTTAGAGGAAAAATAACATTAAAGAAAAAACATATTTGTGTGAGCTTCAATTATAATAATTTATCCGTCTAGTAATATATATATATATATATATATATAATTCGTCTGCATAGCTTACACCAGACACATATCTGTGTTTATTTTATGTACTATCGTAACTTACCACTGAACTATTAATAGTAAACACTGTTGTTACATAGAGTATAAAATCACGAAATTAAACAAATCATATTCAGAAAGATCTAAAAAGGGTTGAACACTTGCTAATAAAAATCAGAAGAATTAAGTTTTTATAGTAAATGTCTCTGCAAACAGATCCACTCACTTTCATTCCTTAGAATCATATATACATGATACATATAAAACCTTTAGAGTTACATTATTCTGTATAGCGCAATTACAATTCAGACATTTCTTATAAATTGTTAAGTTAGTACAAAGTAAACATCAAATTAAATCCTTCTGAACGTTTGGGTGAAATAAAACCTCGTTTAACAAAGGATAGAAAACTGTGTTTCCATTTATTTATATGCAAAAACGGCTCGTTTGGGCTGAGAAAACACTTTTACATAGAAGAGCGAACAACATTATTTATAAAATACAATGTGATAACTGCCACGACTTCTATATTGGAAATTAGAAAAATGGAAACCAGATTCAAAGAACATAAAAAGTCACCTTCACACGTTCTCGAACACTGCAAGTCAAATAAACACAACATAACCATAGAAAACACTCAAATACTAAATAAAGAAACAAACATAAACAAACGCAAAATTAAAGAAGCCTTACTTATACAACAACTTAAACCCAAAATAAACCAATATAAAGGAACGCCTTTATACCTATATTAATAAAATAAAATAAATAAAATTATATATTCAAACATCTAATACCGCCCTCTACATTTCGACACACAGTTACACAACCCCTTTCAAACATGTGGTCAGCTTCCGGTCAATTACCTCTTTCTTTGTGAACCTGACGATGACCGAAGAAGGTCGAAACGTTGTTCGCTCTTCTATGTAAAAGTGTTTTCTCAGCCCAAACGAGCCGTTTTTGCATATAAATTTCTCAACAAGTGGGTTTCTCGTCATCACTGATTTCCATTTATTGTTTTTTTGATTTAACAAATATTAAAAATGCAAGTAAATTACATAAAGAGATCAATGTTGTTAAGTACGATGTACGGTTTTCAATATGAACTTAGATGAGGATCCAAACTCATGTAGTTTGTTCCAAGTTATAGAAATTGTTCGTAAAATTCTCTCCTACATAATATAATTCAGTACGTTAACTGAGGCTGAGTATAATAGATCTCTGACAGTTGAAAAAGTAAATTTTTATTTAGTAGAAGAATAATTCTATTTGCTGTTACGTATTTGCAATACATTACATACAATGTGCAGATTATTCTTTGTTGTATGTGAGGAAAAAGATAAAACAAGGACTATTACTACAACTGCTAATATGATAGCTCGTGTATCTTATATGATAGTTATTTGTGAGTAAACAAGGTTATTCTAAGTACGTTTTTTAAATTTATTAATTTTCATGTTATCCACTTGTATGTGAGTAAAAACACATAGATATGAAAAAAATATTAATATAACTATATCTGTGTACATAAGAATATATGATAGTTATTTGTGTTTATAAAATAATTGTAAGTGCCAGTTATATATTATTTATTGTCTTTAATAAAACGAACATCATTGCCATTCAAGGGTGACTTGGGTTGTGAGACTTTAACATCTATACCTTCAATCTGAATACATTTATTACTTGGATAAGAAAATATTGAATGATGTATTTTTAATTCTTGAAGTTATATCTTTTTGATATATGATTCCATCAAATATACAAATGGTGTCAATAGTTCTGTTTTTTGCTGTAGTGTTTTCAATCATTTTATAGAATGGGTGACAATAACTATAGAATACAGATATTTTGTTAGCTGCACTCACTTCACTCTAATACAACATGAATATCTGTTAAATTCGTGCCGACTTGTTGTTTTACTATAATAACATTTTCTGTAAGTTACGATTTTAGTTTTTATATGTATAAATGTGTATTATCTTAGCAAAGCGAAAAGTGAATATTGTCTTCACATAGTTTTACAATAGTTTTATATGGCATACAGATACATCTATATATCATGTAGTAACTGTAATCCTCTTGTATTTCATTTGACTCTGTACTTTAGAAGAAACCTCTAATTTATACTATTTTGAGTAACAATGTTTTAAAATTACCACCTTTATCAAGATTTTATTTTGTCATCAGACCTGATACTTGTATTGAGAGTTGTGTTTAATTTTCTGAAATTCTTCTGTTTTATATGCATCGTATAATTATTAACAATCAGTAATTACTTTTTCCGAAGTTATACATTCAGAACTATTCATTATTTTGTGTTTTATTTAATATAAAAATATAAAGAGAAAATGGTTTCGTTTTTTGAGAAAGATTTAACATGTGATGTGCTATATCTTTTTCGGGTTGTTTTTATTTCCAACTTGATCTTTGTCTTATTTTCCAACATACTATGACATACATATAACATACAACTGTTTCATGCAGATTAAACTTTTCTTTTTCTCCTATTTCTTGTCAGCAAGTTCATCATGTTTTAATTGTTCAATTATATATTCCAACTTCTAATTAAGCAGTTGTTAAATACCTGAATTTTTTATTAAATATTTATAAATATATTTCATTTAGAAGTGCTTTGTACATTTTTTACGGTGTACTATTCTGGATTATATCGTGCTTTACAGATAAATTTACAATATTCAATAAATTACCCAATTTTACTTTTTAGATCTTGTTTGGTGGTTGTGATGAATACATTATAAATAGAAACCATTAACTTCAAGTGCATAGCTCAGTTTATGAACTTAACCTTTCATAACCGTTTCAACACGCACTTAACGCTAACCTTTGAATTAAAACATTAGTTGTTCACTGAATAAATAAGAAAACAATTTTAAAAACATTCGAGAGCTTCTTTCTTTGCTTTCATTTATTTAAAAGTTTCATATGTAAAACGCAGAACATTTTCTTTCTTTGTGATCAATTAGTGACTGACATGCCTTTACACGTTCATGTGACTTCTTGTGAACATTGTGTCCAGTCCTACAGGATTTTACTCAGGAAACGATGCTCTGTTTCTTTTCATATCGACGTGTTTTCCAAGTTTTAATAACTTTAATTAAAAGAAGTGCTATAAATAAATTCAGTAAAAAACTGTATTTTAAATTATTTAAAGCGTATTTTATTTATTTCTAGAAGTATCTAGATTAACACATAAAATTAAATTTCGAATATACTACTCAATGTAGGCTATACGTAAAAGACATGATAGTTACACTAAACGTAAATAAGACCTAACAGATGCACGAAGATACTAGCAAAATAAATGATATATAATATACTAATTGTCTTTTACTGGAAATAAATGTTTTATAAAGTCATTTCCTATCATTACAAATTTTTAATTCAATTAAAAACAATTCGAAATTTCATTTTCTGGTGATATGTTTCATATCATCTTTTCCATTTCGTAAAGACAGTTTAAAAGAAGACAGGTCCAACAGAATCCCTAATGCTATAGGTATCTCAGCCACATGTTTGTTATCTTAGATAATTCTGAAGGTGTTTTATATCAAAATACACACATGTTTATCGTCGAAGTGATGCTAATAACTCGCCTGTAATTACAAATTCCACATTTAAGGTATTAACTGTTCAAGATGACTGGACAAGGGGATAATACCTGTTCTTTGAACTGGACAGACTAATGTTCTAGTCAGTCAAGTACTTGGACGAAGGCGAGGTCAGAGAATAGGATACGATCATTACTCAATTGTAACCTCACTACAGAATGAAACGATCAATCATTCAGGGATTAATACTGGAAATAAAGAAAGTCTATTGACAACTTAGCTAGTCTAGTGAATGCTCAGGATCAGATACACTTGAAGACATATCCTATATTGTACATGTGGAAGGTTTCTATGAAATATTGTACATGAAGATCCTGAAGGTTTCTATAGAATATTGTACTTGCAGAACCAAAGAATTCTCTCTAGGTAAGATTATTGAAGTTCTCCTTTATAAAATTATGTTGCATTATATAGTTTATATAGACACGTTTTATAAGTTTGAAGTAATAGTTATGAACAGAATGGTTAGGTGGAAGAAATTGCAAATTTTTCAGATATGCAGTCGCTCAAATTTGGACACACATCATTACATTGGTAACTGTATCTAAATGTAATATACAACTTATAGCTCACTTACTTTAAGTTTGTTCTAATATCTCAGTTTATCACACATTTGAGAGTCATTAGAATTTTCCACATTCTTCATTGATAATGGAACTAGTATAGAATATAGTAATAGTGGTATCACAATAGCCTGCTCCCCAGTGGCTCAGCGGTATGCTGCGGACTTACAACGCTAAAATCCGGGTTTTGATACACGTGGTGGGCAGAGCACATATAGCCCATTGTGTAGCTTTGTGCTTAATTCAAAACATGAACAACAACACAATCGCCTATAAAGATAATTAAAGTACAATAGATTATAGTAAAAGTGTTACTAGAAAATACAATACTTGCATGATAATACCCTGTTATACTTGTGATACTATAATACACTATTGTGGTACGACAAAAAACTAAAATAACAGTCTTACAGCAACACAATGTAATAACAATGGTACTACCATGCAGATCTGTATCATAAGTAAGTGAGAGTACAAACACGTTAACGAGATTTTACCATAATAAATTGTTGCAAACACACGTGAAGCCTTGTTTCCGTATGTTACACAATGTAACACAAATTTTGTTCTCGGATAGTATGGTTATTTCTTAATAGTTTATGTCGTAAAAGTAAAGAAAATGGCTATTATTCCCTTCAAACTTTGCTTTTGTAACCTAAATAATGAAATTTAGAAATTAACCTATTTTAAATAGACCAGGAACTCTGATAAAGTCAATGAGGTCTCTTTGGTTGGGGTAATATTAGTTTCTCTCACCAGCTACACCTTTGAAATTGTAATCTAAATCTTCAACGTCTACCTCCTCTTCTGATTTACTGCTCTCTTCTGAGGATGGCTGCTTTCTGTCTGGCGGAGTGGGTACAGAGAGCTCAGTGCAGTGTGGCACTGGGGCAATGGATAATGTAAGGTCCGGATACATGATAGCAGATGAATTCTTGCTAGCCAAACGTTTGTAAGGGTCCACCATGCAGAAGTAACAATTACTTGAGTGGTCAGTGGATTCATGCCTAATTCTTGGAATAGTGAACTTCATGGCTCTCTTTTCCTCTCTGTACCATCCTGCAAAAGAGCAAAATCAAATTGTCATTATGAAGAATAAATTTATTTTATCCACGATTAATGTGTAAGAGGTTCATGAAAAATATTCTATATGTGATATTTTTTCTATACTATTGGAAATTTCAAAACGTTAAAAGATATTTAAATTTTAAAAGGTCTAATATTTGTATAATGTAAAATCTTACTATCCAAGAAAGCGAAAATCTCCCGTTTTATCTTCTAGAGTTGTTTTGCAGTGCTCACTAGTAAAATGAGGTTCTCAGGGTTAGTCTTGATCGTCGACAGACATACCGAAATATGACTTGTGGGCTTTACACATTTTAGCAAATGCTGTCACAGAGTACCTTTTCGCTCCTGTCTTGATAAATTGGCCACATACATAGCAGAATGCGTCTGGAGAATGCTTGAAGCTTCTCAATGCCATCTCTGATAAAATCAGATAGGTCTATGTGTTCACTTAGGCAGCTAAAAATAAACTGAAGTGGTGAGTAGTGAGCACCTATATATATATATATATTACTATAGAAAGTTCTATAAAATTCTAAAAGATTCTTGAAATTTCTCGGAAATTCTACAACATTCTAGAAAGTTCTTGAAAATTCTTGTAAGTTCGAAAAAATTCTCTGTCAGCTACTCAGCTCTGAATCCACCTCTGGAAAATGGGTAAATTTAGAAATTTTATTATCCAAATCACAAAAGGAATGTTTGAAGAGAAAAATAGGTTTTTTCCATTTGCTTTAGGCCTAAGAAATGGGGAAATAAAACTTTCTGTCCAGGAACAAGAAAAAGTAAAAATTTAGTTACATAGTGTTATATATTTGAATAATTGGACATATTTTGAATCTGCATATTGGATGAAACAGATATCAAACTGATATACAAATCGAGCATTTTTATTAAAAAGATTAATAACACATATGCGTAAGTAATTGGGATATGATAATATTTATAATAGTATATTTCACAAACTGAAATATCTCGTAAACATTCATAACGAATTAAAATTCTTTATTCACCTGCGATACTAAACATATGTTTTACTCAAATTCATCACAATCT
Organism: Tachypleus tridentatus; assembly: GCF_004210375.1. Classification (NCBI taxonomy): domain Eukaryota; kingdom Metazoa; phylum Arthropoda; class Merostomata; order Xiphosura; family Limulidae; genus Tachypleus; species Tachypleus tridentatus. The sequence goes on along the minus strand of NC_134825.1, from coordinate 13,589,894 downwards.
AAATAAAATAATATTTCCATAATCTACAAGAAACAACCAATATTTTCAGAAAAAAATTCAGAATTGAAAACAAATAACAGAAATTTACAACTGATAAACATCACCAGTGTCATCTGTCTGTGAACTTTACAAGTACAACTTAAAACTTGGGTAAATCACAATTTTATTATAAATAAATATGAAATATGTAAATCGTTTGTTTTAGAGAAATAGTGTCAACTAATATTTGCATTACATCTCACGATATACTACTACATATTAAAGTAACACATAGTATCGATTTTCTGAAACGAATTATACTTAGGAAATTTGATTGTGTATAATTATATATATATGTGTAAAAACGGTTCGTTTGGGTTGAGAAAATTTTTTACGTAGAGGAGCGAACAACATTTCTAAGTTATTGTTGTTATTATATCATAGAACATTTCTTATTTCAGTATTTAAATGTTCTTTATGTCACCAAGCTGGTGCTGTAAGAATTATTTATTTTTTAAAGTAATATTAGTTATTTTGTGTGTCTTTTGGGTTAATATTGGAGGTACCGATCACATGGCTCCAAGTTCGAGTCATAGTATATTACTGAATGCACTTCTCTTTATTATTTCTGGCGTTTTTAACTATTACAGTCGATTTTTCTAATCTGTTTAGAGTGTGTGGATAAGTGGGAGGCATTTCTTAGTTTTTCCATAGCTATATATTAGGAATGCCGTGCCTTGATATGGTAAACTTTAGATCACTTTTTGAATATTATAAGTCCAGAAATCTGATGTTCATAAAATATGTTTATTATTTTTAACTCTTGTATGGGAAGAACTATGTTTAATGTGATCATTTCCAAATATTTAATGGTATATCTAAGATATGTGTGATCTTACATAGATGCTTTAACAACAACAATAAATATTAATGGCAGAATTAATACAAGTTACTAACTTCCAAAACAATGGTCCCAACTGTCATATCATTTAATCCGAGATACACTACACTCTTAAGTCGCTAATGACAACTTTCTTTATGTCTTTATAAAATTTTAATAAAAAAGAACCAAAACTTACTTTTATTCAAAATATAAATGATGTTTTCGCAATCTTCTCGGTATCGTGGGACTTTAAACTGTGTAATGTTTGTTTGTTTTTGAACATCAGTAAATGCACACATCTCATACCAGTGTGTAGTCCATCTGATGTGAGCATGCACTGTACGCTCCACGTAAAAAAAACGTAACAAATGGTTTCTTTACGCTATGACTCGAGGTTACATATTTAGTTATTTCATTAAGCTTGTTCGAAACATAAGTACTTGAATTATGAGCCACATTGCATACATTTGAAAAGAACACTGTTTCGAAAATAAGTCAATATTTTACACAAATTTTCTTTCTATTCATTTTACTTACATTGTATCAAGTGACTGTAGATGGTTACTGTGGTACTTCCAGTTTTTTTTTTTTAATTCATGTGTCTGATCATTTTATATGTTCGTACTTTATGGATTATTTTTGTAATCTTTGATACTGGATTCTGTTTCAGTAGCAGAACTTATCCTTTATCCCCTTCGTTTCTTCACAGATTGACTGGAATGATCCAGCAAAGATGCTCGACTCACATGCTCACGTTTTCAGCCGTCAAGGTGTTATGATCTAAAGGTCACTCTCATTATTTGTTGGGAAAAAGTACCCCGAAAGATGGGTGGTAATCACTAGCTACTTTTTTCCTAATCTTTCACTTTTAGATTAGGGACACTAGCACAAATACCTCCAGTGTAGCGTTGCACGAAATACAAATCAAATGTTCGAAAGATTCCTATGGATAGGATGAAACAATGTTTTTCGCAAAATGAAAACTTTTTTTCAATCAAATACTTTGAATTAAGTAAATATCATTTAGAAACTGAGTTTTAATGAACCAAAAAGAAATATTTTAATTTGTTTTAGCACTAAGATAAGTTGTACACATATAAAATCTCACCATCTTGTTTCAGTAAAACCATCAGTCAGATTGAGTATCTTACAGTAAAAAAACTTTATCTGTTTCAGTGATTACAAAAGGCAAAAAGCTTTTCTAATCTTGCCGTCATGGTTTTTATATTTTCTAAAACTAAAGTACTTTGAACTTATTGAATATCAAAACATGTGGCTGAAGTCAAGAATAAGCTGAAAGAGACCAAGTAAATGTATGAAATATACGTAATTAGTGAAAAAAAACCTTCTGAACACAGAGATAACAAGAATAATCGCTATACATCCTTTAAACTCAACAGACTTAAAAACCTAATTATGAAAATAAACGTCCTTTTTGGGACAAATTGATTGATATATAGCAACACTGGTTTTACATGTTACCGTAACATTGTTTTTATTCACAAATTGTATTTACTGTGTCTGAGAAACATGAGGTAACTAAACTGAACTTTTGACTGATTGTTCACTATTTCAAATTTTACATAGTGCCTTGGAATGAAGATAATTTGAATGAAAGCTTATCCAACACTTTATACACCATCTGTATGTGTGTAACTACGTTATGACGTTTGTGTTTCTTAACATTCAAAGTTTATCGAGCATGATATCATTACTCACACTGTTTGTATCTGTGAAATATTTCCTAGTTGCCAGTAATCTTGATAACAAATAGTCTTAAGGTCTTTTGAAAAAAAAATATTAATCTTCAAATGATGTTCTATTGAAAATTTATAAATAAAAATTGAATCGTTAATGCATTATATCTTCATGTGCCAAAATTAATTACTACTAAAGTTAAAGTATGAATGACATAAAAACTAAACAAGTCGTAAGTTAAATGAGCATCCTTTCCAGTAATACACCTTGCATCTGACGCCAGCATTTTTGGTTCTATGAATAATTACACCTTCACATGAGATGAACCTGGTAAGTTTCTATATTAAATTTCCAAGTGTGAAGAAGTGTGAAAATAAATTGTTGAAACGATTTTACGTTAACATTTTTGTTTTAAGTCTGTACACATATCTTCTCAAATTTAGACATATATTCCTTTGTGCATATGATTAAGAACCAATAAGAAAGGTCAACAGAAACACACACACACACATATGTATTGTGATTATCATAGACTTTTAAGGTATACTGATAAAACTGTACACTTCGAAATGTAATCTGAGTTAAGAAGTAAGTGGTGTTGAATAAACCTTAGAAACTATAACTCTGATCAACACTTACTAGTCGGGAACTTAAAATATTTGACCAGAAACGTGTATACATTTCAAACATTACAGACCATTTAACTTTGGTACTTTCACATCGGACATTAACATACTTGTAAAAAACATTACATAATTACATTGGTGACACACTCGATAAAGAACGCAGAACTAGTTAGATACCCTTTAAGTGATTTGTACCTGTATCGACATGAAATTAATTCGCTCATCGTGAACCCTCATTAAGATATCAAGAAGATCAGACGAGAGAAACGACTGATATTGTTTGTAAGTTTGTCAAACTTTTTTTACATAGATTATTATTTGTTATAAACCGTTCTTGTAAATTGTGTTATGATTTATATATTAAAGTAATATTTGTTTCAGAAAAGAAAACTGTGTTTATCAATCATGATAACAAACATCATAAAATGTACACTTATCGTCATTTATTTAAATTTTAACTATGAATATCACTACATGACATTTTGTTTTATTCTAAACTGCAATGTGATACATTTCTGCTTCTGTCAACCATAGTTTAAACTATTATTTCTGTTTCTCATAAACCTAAAATGTTATATATTACTTTTTTTAAACCACAGCTCATTTAATTTTAGCTGCAGAGTATCATATGAATATAATTATGTTTTACGATTTTGCGTTTTCTTTCGTGTCTGAAAGGGTCAATATTTCCAGATTGTGTTTTTACATGTTATGAAATACTTATTATGAATCTTTTTATAAGCATTTTGAAAGTCCTCTGTTTCATCTCGCCATAATCTGTTTCAGTCTTTTAAATATATGAAAGATATATGTACATTTAATCATCCTTGTATAACTGTATTATACATCAAACTAAATATATTTATAATATCTAGTTGTTAGAGTTTTAATTTGTTGGTAACACGTAAAACGAATTTGATTTTATAGAAATCTATTCAGAAAATATCTTTTAATGTTTAATACAGGTTCTCTCTGTCTATCTGAACTACTCAAGCAGTCTAAAGGTATGTAGCTGTAAAGGTGCTGGTCTCTCTATGTACTTTCTATAACATATGCTGACAGCTACAACGTATGAGCTTTCATATGTACGAGGATAGTTACTACAAATGTTTATACTTCTGTATGAGGCCATGGATAGCGGATAAGTCATAACACCTGCCATACAGATATACCATCTGAATAGACTAACATTACTTTGAGAGATAGGAAGGACTGTATATGGCTCCAAGATCAATGACATTCAGAGAAACGCAGTTCCATCTCTATTTCCAAATTTACAAAACTGAAAGACACGGAACCTATAAAAAGCAAGAATCTCATAACCACATAATGATTGAAGGGTCGATTAAGAGATAGTTTTATTACACCTTTGAATACCTTTAAAAAAGGATACAAATAACTCACCTTTCATATTTTGGACTTCAGTATGGAACAACTGGACTTCTGGCGAGACAATTCAACACCCAATACTGGACTCACTCGATCACAACTAACGACTACTAGAAAGTTAAGGAGATATAATTTAGTTGTCATGAATGTTCACCTCAGTGGAGAATAGAATAATAAACTGAGTCGAGTATAAAAGCTGAATGCAAGACTCACAGATAGATTGGTAGCTTGCGAAAAAGTATTGTACCATCTGCATGGTAAAGCTAACCTGTGATGGTCTCTGAAGATTATGACGACATAGTCATTGTCAGATTTGTGGAAGGGCTTCCTGGTGAGATGATTTGACATAATCAGGGATTGAGAGATATTTTTTCCGTTATTGAGACAATCTCTATCATTATGAGATTCCAAGTAGCAGCTTTTAATTACTCACTAGAAGGAAAGAAGCCTTAGGAAGTAGCCATAAAGACCACGACGAACTATATTTTCCCTCAGTAATATGTGGTATTGAGATCAACATCAGAGAAGCAATTCATTTACACTGGCTTCCTATGAACAGATAGGATTATTTTTGAGACAAATATAATTCATCTTTCTTGATGAGATTCATTAAAGTATTTATATAATTGAGTTATTTATGTTATCATTTTCTTTTATTATTGTTAATATAACACTTATAGGCAGTTTTATGTAGAAATTATGAAAGTTTAAAAAATCAAACAAAATCACATTACCTATCCTTTAATTCGGTTTTTTTTAACTCCACGGCCATTCATTTTAAGTTTTTTTTTTTGTTTCTTTTAGAATTTTTTCAACACCATCATAATAGTCCTGTTTTGAACTATTTATAAGGAATTATTAACATTTAGCACTTTATCTAAAATGTGTTGTTATTGTGAAACATCAGTTCAAATATAAAAATTTCACTTAAATAAAACGTGTAAAAGTAATACTTTTATCTTTATATTTAATAGCATAAATCTTTGTTCTGATAAGAGAAGACAAATTCATACATCAAATGCTAAAATTTTAAAGTGTAAGAAATAACTGAATTATACTTTTCACGTTTTCTTTTATATCAACCGAAGCACGTACGAGGTCTGATCAAAACGTTCTAAAACTTATTTTATTATAGGTACCAGAACAGATGCAGTGAGCTTCTATGAGGTGTGTACAAAACATAAAAAGTGATCTACCTCAAGAATAAGCCATTTCTTCGGGTCTTATATCCGAGTTACAATAAACGTCTTCATAGACCGACTTATATCTTGCCCCTGTTGTAATAAAATAGACAGAAATAAAGAGCAACGTGTTTGCATCACGTTTTGTGTGAGAAATGGTAAAAAAGGAACAGATACTCTCAAAATGTTTAAATGACAAACTGAACATTTTACTTGGATCGTTTCAGGCGATTTTAACTGAAAAACTCAGCATGCGTCGAGTGTCTGCAAAATTTGTTTCAAGGCTTTTGATGAACGACCAAAACTTTCACCGTCGACAAGTGTGCAAGGATCTAAAAGTAGGTTATAAAGTGATCTTAACTTCATTAAGGTCATTATTACTAGTGCTTAGTTATGGATATACGGTTATAACCCTGAAAAGAAAATCAGTCTTCTCAGTGGAAGTCTTCATCATCATGACATCCGAAGAAGGCACGACAGTCTCTATTAAATTTTGAAGACAAGTTTGATAGTGTTTTCTTTCATGTTCTTTAACAATTCGTACCTCATGGCCATACAGTTAACTAGGTATTTTATGAAGTGGTCTTTTATTCGCTTCAGGGAGAAAGTTGGAAGAAACCGCCACGAGCTGTGGGAGAATGGTCACTGGTTTTTTTGTCATGACAACTGTTCTTCAAAAACTGCTGTATCTGTTCAAGGGTTTTTGGCAGAAATATCTTCTTGTAATACCCTCCGTATTTTCCGGATTTTGCCATGTGTGATTTTCTCTTCTCCCAGAAATAAAAATTAAGTTGAAAGGAAAGAGAATTGATGATCAAACACGATAATGTTGCATCTTCACAGTTTTTCAATTCATATATTTAATATAATTTCTTCATTTCCTTGTCTATAGGGCTGAATACTCAATCTTCACTGTTTTTACACATACAAAACTCTTTGATTATATATACGAGGTCTGTTCAAAATACGCGGACTGACGTCATAAAACAAAATGTACTTTATTTAGAAGTTACAGGTCTGGGACCCTTCAAGGCATCTCTCCTCCCCAACGTACACACTTATCCCAACGGGGTTTCCGTTGATGAATGATTTGATGACAGAAGTATGAAAACGTCAGAATAACTAACTATTTTCATATTCTGGTTGGTAAGCCAGCGATATTCTATAATCAAATTTTAGTAAATCCAGTAATTGTTTGGCAGAATTACTCGTTACAGCTTTAATAAAACAAAGTATCTTATGCTTAGATTCTTGAGCTTTAAACTTTATATAAATGTTTTTTCGTTTATTATTAGTAAATAATAAATAAAATATTCAAATTTAACGCAAAAATTCCTGAACTAATCCTTTCATATTTGTTTCAACACACGCTGTCGCCATATTTTCTCCCCATATGTCCAATTATCTACCGATATTTCTTCAACAGCTAACATAACTTCTCTTAAATGCTTTACATTCCTTCTAATCCTAATGAGATTCGTTTGTTAAGTTACATTTTGTTGTTTTTCTTTCCTATTTCAAAAACAGTATATAAAAAAACTTCAGACTATTTTACTACTACACGTAACAAATATTATTAATCTGTCAGTATTAACTGGCTACTATCCAACCATGTGGAAAAAAAGCAATAATTACTGTAATATCTATAAAACAAACCAACAGATGAAATCTAGACAACTTCAGCTCCATTAGTTTGTTACGCTATCTTTGTAAGCTTGTGGGAAAATAGCATTGATCAGTTGTTGTTTAGTTTTGAATTAAGCACAAAGCTACCAATGCTATGTGTGCTCTGCCCACCATGGGTATCGAAACGTAGTATTTAGCGTTTTAAGTCACCAGACATTCCGCTGAGCCACTGGGGAGCGCATTGATCACACTTATTACATTACACAGTATTAAATGAATGAATATTCAAATCATTAATAATAATCAATCCACAACAGGTGTATTTTTTGGATGTTAAAAAAGTAAAAATTAAAATAGGAAAATATTGATAAAACTATAACCAGATGGATATAGAACTTCTTAGCCGATATAACTGACAATACTAAATGTTTTTTTTATAACGATAACATTTAATATTAGTGTATAAGTCAAATAACTTACAACCTCTGAGAAAATAACCTTATAACTCTACAAATACAACGAAATAGATTTATTATTTTGGAATTTCGCACAAAGCTACTCGTGGGGCTATCTGTGCTAGCCGTCCCTAATGTAGCAGTGTAAGACTAGAGGGAAGGCAGCTAGTCATCACCACCCACCGCCAACTCTTGGGCTACTCTTTTACGAATAAATAGGGGGATTGAAATATGAATTTAAATTTGGAAGGTAACTGAATGTCGATACGTATTAGATGTATGATGTTTCTTAACAATATTGATACCCACACTTTTCTGTCTTAACACAAATATATTTTAATATTGAAACTACAATATCATGTATAAGAAGGGTTTCTAGTTATATACTATCGTTATTATTTATTCTAACAATTGTAATACTTTTTAGGTATATGACATCGTAATACCTAACATAATAAATTGGATAATTTACCGTAGACGATAGTGTATAATACCTAACAGTATAACGTATGAAATGTTTTCTTTATGCATAAAGTTATTGTATATTAGATATGTTCAAGGTTTAGCATAGTGATTTTCAATTCGGAAACATTAACTTTGTGTGTGGAAGTATGGAGAAAATTCAGACAAACTTTGGTCTTTATTTATCTGTCATTAAATTAACCACCTATCACTCTTTGAAACGACATCACGAGATAAACTGGAAAAAAAAATCACTCTTGTTATATATATTTTCGCCTCTCGAACCTGTAAATGTTGTACATTATGTTTATGTACCAAGTCAGAACAGTACTTGATGAACCCGAAGTGTTTTTCGAAATCATAATTAAGCATCTGGTATCACGCGAAGACGTTTCATTGTGTGGAAACGTTTTTATTTCTTTGAAGAATACTTGAGTATTAACAAAACAATGCGAATTTATCGAAGCATTTATCCTTGGCAACTTTTATTACTTATACTTACTTGTATTTGTTAATCATGATTAAAGTATATATTGTTTTCTATAAGTATATTAAAAGCAATTAGATCCCAAAATTAACGACCTTGAATGTGTATCATCTGTAGGAAATCAATGATCTTATAAGTATTAACAGTTTAATGTCATGTAGTTCAAATTGTCTCCAACAGTAACGAGGTTACCTCTACTGTATTTATAGATTGTGAATAAATTTGACTTTAAATAAATTTTGATTACCTAAAACCCATACTGATTTCCAAACTTACAGAATATCAAGCCGAAACATTTCAAGAAGTGATGTCAACCAGAAAACAATTTACAAATATATTATACCGATTTGACGTTAAAAACAGTCATTTCATTAGAGAAATAAATTAATGCTTGAAGTTAAATCCAACATTTTATTTAATCAATGTTCATTCCATGCATAACAAGAATTTAATAAAATTACTTAATAATCATCACCTTATTTATTTAAGCTGTTACTAATGTTGAATAACATTTAAAGGTGTTATTCAGACTTATCTGAATATTTATTATTATATTTACACATTCAAAACAAATCTTAATTTGTTATTGTATTTCAAGTATTCTTCACCTTAACCTTTCAAATACTTATTAGTTGAAGTGAATAAAACTACAGAAACGATATCC